>NC_051863.1:103188915-103314228 GCF_015732765.1 Culex quinquefasciatus
TTGCTTGTTACGTAGGTTCGGCTTTGAACAGATCATAACTCTAGGGTCCGGTAAAAATCGTGACCTCTTGACGGCGGTCCCACAGATCATAACTCAGGAATGTAGAACATCTCAGCTAGTCTATGCGGATATATTCCGGGGTCAAAACCGTTGACTTCTTGCTTGTTACGGCGGTAGATTCACAGATCTTCACTTTAGGAAGTCTTTGGATGACCCAGGACATCCAAACACATCCCAACACCCCAGCAAAGTAGTCTACCATACTCACTGAAGCTATGCGGATATGTTCCGGGGTCAAAAATCGTCGACCCCTTGCTTGTTACGGCGGTAGATTCATAGATCTTAGCTCCAGGGAGTTCTTAGATGTCCCAAAACATCTCAACACATCAGCAAAGTAATCTACCATACTCACTGAAGCTATGCGGATATATTCCGGGGTAAAAAACCGTCGACTTCTTGCTTGTTACGGCGGTAGATTCACAGATCTTAACTCCAGGGAGTTCTTGGATGACCCAGATCATCCCAATAAGTTGTTACAATAATGATCTGTAGCCTACCACACTCACTGAAGCAGTCTGGATAGGATCCGTTGTCAAAATCTTGAAGTTTCTACTTGTTTCTTTGGTAAGTTTGTTGCACAACATTTGCGGAAGTTTCGGATGGACTAGAACATCCCAGGTGTTCCGAAACCATGATAAAATGTTTTAATAACATTTCTTAACAAAATACAATTGGAGTAGTGCGGAGCCTGTGTGGACGCGCAGTCCTGTTTTTTCTTGTTATTTTCCGTCTCTTTGGCATCAGTAGTGCGGTGCCTGTGTGGACGCGCAGTCCTGTTTTTTTCGTGTTATTTTCCATCTCTTTTGTGTCGCTGTTCGAGTGCATGGGGTGATTGGCTATTATAATCAAATAATGGCATCAGTAGTGCGGTGCCTGTGTGGACGCGCAGTCCTGTTTTTTCGTGTTATTTTCCGTCTCTTTTGTGTCGCTGTTCGAGTGCATGGGGTGATTGGCTATTATAATTAAATAATGGCATCAGTAGCGCGGTGCCTGTGTGGACGCGAAGTCCTGTTTTTTCGTGTTATTTTCCGTCTCTTTTGTGTCGCTGTTCGAGTGCATGGGGTGATTGGCTATTGCAATTAAATAATGGCATCAGTAGTGCGGTGCCTGTGTGGACGCGCAGTCCTGTTTTTTCTTGTTATTTTCCGTCTCTTTTGTGTCGCTGTTCGAGTGCATGGGGTGATTGGCTATTGTAATTAAATAATGGCATCAGTAGTGCGGTGCCTGTGTGGACGCGCAGTCCTGTTTTTTTCGTGTTATTTTCCGTCTCTTTTGTGTCGCTGTTCGAGTGCATGGGGTGATTGGCTATTATAATTAAATAATGGCATCAGTAGTGCGGTGCCTGTGTGGACGCGCAGTCCTGTTTTTTCGTGTTATTTTCCGTCTCTTTTGTGTCGCTGTTCGAGTGCATGGGGTGATTGGCTATTATAATTAAATAATGGCATCAGTAGCGCGGTGCCTGTGTGGACGCGAAGTCCTGTTTTTTCGTGTTATTTTCCGTCTCTTTTGTGTCGCTGTTCGAGTGCATGGGGTGATTGGCTATTGCAATTAAATAATGGCATCAGTAGTGCGGTGCCTGTGTGGACGCGCAGTCCTGTTTTTTCTTGTTATTTTCCGTCTCTTTTGTGTCGCTGTTCGAGTGCATGGGGTGATTGGCTATTGTAATTAAATAATGGCATCAGTAGTGCGGTGCCTGTGTGGACGCGCAGTCCTGTTTTTTCGTGTTATTTTCCGTCTCTTTTGTGTCGCTGTTCGAGTGCATGGGGTGATTGGCTATTATAATTAAATAATGGCATCAGTAGTGCGGTGCCTGTGTGGACGCGCAGTCATGTTTTTTTCGTGTTATTTTCCATCTCTTTTGTGTCGCTGTTCGAGTGCATGGGGTGATTGGCTATTATAATTAAATAATGGCATCAGTAGTGCGGTGCCTGTGTGGACGCGCAGTCCTGTTTTTTCGTGTTATTTTCCGTCTCTTTTGTGTCGCTGTTCGAGTGCATGGGGTGATTGGCTATTATAATTAAATAATGGCATCAGTAGTGCGGTGCCTGTGTGGACGCGCAGTCCTGTTTTTTCGTGTTATTTTCCGTCTCTTTTGTGTCGCTGTTCGAGTGCATGGGGTGATTGGCTATTATAATTAAATAATGGCATCAGTAGTGCGGAGCCTGTGTGGACGCGCAGTCCTGTTTTTTCGTGTGGTGCTTTCCGGGACGCGCAGTTCTGTTTTTTTACCTTCTTTTTTTTTCATTGTTTTTTTTCACTCGCGTTCGTTGGCCGATGAGTTTTTTTGTGTTGTTCTCTATTTATAGTTTTCTATGAAAACGTACCTATTTTTTTTTTTGAGACTAGCAAGTCGTGTTGCTGGATTAAGCCCTTTCTATATCATTTCAATAATCATTTCAATAAATGAAGCCCTTCCTACATCACCGTTGATCGGAAGGCACGCCGACGGAGAATTTCTGGAGAATCGCGGTCGAATTAATACTATATTTAAATCCCTAGATAGCTATCTTTCCGCAGCCGGCTGCCTAAGATTTTTAAAATTTCAACCGATAAACAAATTGCTTATGGTCGCATCACCTACCACAGTGAATCCTGACCTCATACCCATCTTACTAACCCTCAAAACTCATGTGATACTTTGTCGGAGACGCAGTCGATTTGGCGGTCCCATCACTCAAGTATCGGACTAACATTCCCATCCACTTCCCGTGTCTTACCACTGGTCGTGGCCGGCGTCGGTATTGATCAGCATGATAGGGACCTTTGAAAATTGCGAAGGGGTGATGATTGGTTCCTACTTTTCATCTGTGGTCCACGGAGCAATGTTTGGGGGTCCTGGTCAATAACGAAGTAGCAGCTACGGGTAGACACCAATGCTATGCTATGCTATGCATTTCTTAACAAAATACAATTGATACATTTTGAAAATTCTCCGAAAAGTTACGAAATCCCAAATATTCTTAATTTAAGTCATATTCTCAATTTAAGTCATGGACATTCTTTTTTTAAACGATTCTCGATTTAAACACCCCCATTTCGTTGTGTAAATCAAGAATATGGTGTACACTCAAACCCCGATGGTTTGACACCAACTGTTGTCAAACGAACGGGGTCACTTTTTAGTTTGACACCCCTTTTACACGGAGTTCACACACACTACTGAACGTTTGTTTAGATAGTGTGTGTGAGCGCCGTGTAAAAAGTGACAGTTCGTCACTTTTTAGTTTGACTTTGACCAACCAACGGGGTACAAACTAAAAAAGTGTCAAACGAAAAAGTGACCAACCACCGGGGGTTGAGTGTATATGTTTTCGGCCCACTACTTCCCCTCCTTTTCCGCGACCGATACGCGGTCGCGGTGCTCGGGTGATTTTCTTCTCAAAATAGGTACTTGTTTGTGAAGCGCTCATTTTGCAATTTGAAAACATATGCAAAATATTGAATAGTTTCAATAGTTAAACTATTTTGCCAACTTGGAAAATTTAATAGCAAATTGCTGAATAATTTTCAAATCGATTGCAACAAAAATCGTGGCGATTCGATTTGAGGGAAGGAAGATATAAGCGTTTGAAAATAGCAAATTTCACGGGACCTCAATTTCAAAACACAAAATTTCACGCAAATTTCGCGGAACGTGGAAAATGTTAAAATAACCTGAAAATCTTTTCTTTAAATCGTAGAAACTACTTTTTATGCTTCATTATATATTATTCTTCAAAAGACTAAAAATATCTTCACTAAATTTCAACGTGACACAAAAAAATCTCATAAATTTCAAAAAAGGTTCCACCTGTTTTATGGATGAGCTTTATTCATATTTTAAAACAAAATGTAGGGCATGCGTATTTCCATTTGTTGAACTACTTTTTAATATTCGACTAATCTAGCAAAAACGTTCTTGCTGATTTGCTTCTGTTTTTACATCAATCTTGTCCAGCCAAAATAAGTAAAATAATTTGAATTTTCTGCAACATTTAGCCCGCAGCCGCAGCCTTGGTTGTAAGGCCGTTAAGTCATTCCAGGTTTAGGAGTCGTCTCCATGCCATAAGTACAAACAACACACCAAACCAAGCCTACTCCGGTGGAATCGCTGGCGGCGGTTGGACTCGCAATCCGAAGGCCGTCATTTCAAACACTGGGGTGGAAGGTTCCTTGGAGTAGAAAGAGGTTTGGGTGCTCTCCCCATTCAAGCCTTCGGACTCCTAGGTTCGAGCAGAAACTTGCAATAGAGACCACAAAAGACCCGGGGGTCGTTAATGTGGATGGTTTGTTTCTTAACAAATATTTTTAAGGATTTCATTTTTCTTTTCAAAAACTAAATTTAAAATCAAAAGGCAAAAATAATATAATTCGAAACGAAATCAAATTTTTTATTCAAAATGAGAACGGAAAACAAAAAAAAAGTTGTCATTTTTTATCTTTCACGGGAATCATCCACCCATATAATTAAATATCGTTCAAATTGAACGGGATTTAGAAAAAAATCTTAAATGTTTTTAAAAGGTGATTTCAAAGATAAAAAAATACTCATCATTTAATTTTGGTTAAAACAAAGCTTATTTCTTTGATTTTTTTTTGAAATTTAACATTTCAAATAAAATAGTAGTAAAATTTTACCAAAGAGAAAAAAATATTACTAAATTTTGTTAGTTTCTAAAAAAAACAGAAAAATCCAATCAATTTATCAAATGGTTCATGTCAAGCTTTTCTATTGAAAATTTATAAAAATTACTTAAATAGTCTTTATGGTTAAAATATTGATGATATTTGGAGAAAAACATTATAAATTTCAAGAATTTCACACCGACCGCATCAAAATTCATCATCAAAATTCACTGACCCTATATTAAAATTACTAATTAGTAGTTGAACAATTATTAAATTATTTTTATTCTTATTTGAGTTTGATAAAATATTTAAAGAAAAATCGTTACAGTTTCACACAAACATAAAATTTCACGGGATTTCGTGGAAAAAGACAAATTTCGCTGTCCGCGAAATCGTGAAATTTCACTAACCCTACTTATAAGTTATTTCTGGGCCTGCGGCCCGGGTTTTTTTTGGAATGGCACCCCAGTACCTTCGAGTAAAACGTAGTCTACGTCAATACTTTTCGAACTTAACATCATGTTTTTGTGTTGAATCATTGCAGGTGACTTCACCCGAAAAAATGAGTTCGCGTAAACGTGAACAGCGTTCATACCAGCGTGAACCAGGAAGAAAATGCGCAAAACTTTCCAGATCGAAAAGTGGCGCTTTAACAACCATGCTGCATTCATTGAATTTGACGCAGAGACATTCTTCAAAGTTGCATTTTTAAAGCAACTAAGTTTCAACAAATTTGGTTACACCAGTTAAAAGATACAGTAAATTATGTAAACAAAAATCGGAGAAATACACAAACTAAAATAGGCCTAAATCAATAATTGAACCGACTCAATCAGAATATTTTCAAAAACAAAAGATTGCATTGCCTTCAGAAAGTGTGCATCAATATAAATTTGTGAAGAATAAGAAGATTTTTTCACAACATCCATCCATGTATGACGTGTCACAAGTGTACACGATCATTTTGATGATAAATTGGTCTATGAGCAATTCTCTGAGATTTCGGTCATTCGACTTTTTTTGTATTTTATAATCCGGCTGAAACTTTTGTGTTTGGTATGCCTAAAGAAGCCATTTTTCATCATTATTTCGTTCATATAATTTTATACAAATTTGGCAGCTGTCCATACAAAAATGATTTGTGAAAATTAAAATCTGTATTTGAAGGAATTTTTCGATCGATTTGGTGTCTTCGGCAAAGTTGTAGGTATGGATATGACTACACTGAAAAAAATATACGGTAAGAAAAATTGGTGATTTTTAATTTCACTTTTTTGCACTAAAACTTAATTTGCAAAAAACACTATTTTTAAATTTTTTATATGTTTTAATGCCAACTTTTCAGAAATTTCCAGATGGGCAAAAAATCTTTGACCGAGTTATGATTTTTTGAATCAATATAGATTAAAAAAATCGAAATATTGGTCGCAAAAAAATTTCAACTTGATTTTTTGATGTAAAATCGAATTTGCAATCAAAACGTACTTTAGTTAATTTTTGATAAAATGCACCGTTTTTTTTTTGCAAATCAAGTTATAGTGACAAAAGGTGAAATTAAAAAACACCAATTTTTTTTACCGTGTATCATTTTTCTTTTCAGTGTAGTCCATATCCATACCTACAACTTTGCCGAAGACACTAAATCGATCAAAAAATTCCTTCAAAAGATACAGATTTTTTAATTTTCACAAATCATTTTTGTATGGACAGCTGCCAAATTTGTATGGAAAATTATATGAACGAACTAATGATGCAAAATTGCATCTTTGGGCATACCGAAGGCGAATTGGGAAGCGAGTTCCCAAAATCGGGTTGAAGCATCTTGCATTTTTGACCAAAATGGACTATGTCACAAGATACACTCAACCCCCGGTGGTTGGTCACTTTTTCGTTTGACACTTTTTTAGTTAGTACACCGTTGGTTGGTCAAAGTCAAACTAAAAATTAACGAACTGTCACTTTTTACACAGCGCTCACGCACACTATCACAACAATCGTTTGGCAGTGTGTGTGAACTCCGTGTAAAAGGGGTGTCAAACTAAAAAGTGACCCCGTTCGTTTGACAACAGTTGATGTCAAACCATCGGGGTTTGAGTGTAGCACACAGCTGACGATATATCTTTTTGCAACAGCCTTCAACACCCATACTCCTATGGGTCATTCTTCGTGGGGGTGTCGGTACCAGGCGCCCCGGAGGAGCCTGAAGGTGTTCCCAGTTCCACTTTTCTTGTAGCTTGTGGTCAGGAGGGCCCCGGGATCTCCGGGCGCGACAGTGGTTACACCATTTCAACCAACAAGGCTTAGCTCAAACTTCAAAGCAGCTAAATCAATTGCAGTTGTTGACCATTTGTCAACAAAGAAGATATAGCTGATGAATGTTTTAAGTAATTTTGCTCTTCGTCCGTCTGCAATTCCATTCAGAACTGGTCTGAAGAGTTCGCCGAAAGAAAACTGCTGCCTTCCTCTGTCGATCGCCGTTAGTCATCGCTGTGTGCGCCCAGGCCGCTGCTACGCGGAAGCACTCGCTGAACTTGTGAGTTAGCGTTTCTTCGTTCGCCGCGCAGTCCTGGCAGTTCGACCCATTTGCACACTGGATCGGTGCTCCGTCTTCTTTTTTGCCTTCCTCACCTCACTGAAGCAAGGCTATCGAGAAATTAAAAGTGCAACATGGAGTTAAACTTTCTGTCAAGCTGGTGTGAAGTATTCCATGACAGCTGTGAAAGTTTCACTCCATGTTACCGGCTCACATCTCTCTTTTTAATTTCTCGATACCTTTACGTATACATATCGGCTCACAATCAAATTCTGAGCAAATGTCTGTGCGTGTGGATGGACGTAGAATTTTTTTTCTCACTCACTTTTCTCGGAACTGGCTCGACCGATTTTGTCCGGATCTATGTCTTTGGATTCGTCTTCAGGTTCTTCAAGTCTTTTTTGAATTTCATCCGGTTTGGTGCAGTACTTTAAAAGTTATGTAGAAAAACTGTTTTGGTTGATACAAAAGAGGGTCATTATTTACATAATTTGAAAGCTCCGGCGGATAGCTGTCGGAACTTTCCGCTCAGTGCACGCACACAAACACTGCAGTACTTTCAAATGGTTCATTAAATTTATCATAGATGGCAGCATCCAGATGTATAGTGTCTTTACTAAGTAAGCGTTAGCCAAAGCTTTCGTAGTGTGTGATTGCAAGGTTTTTAGGAGGAAGGCAGCAACCACCTTCTGGTGGATTAGGTAACGTTTTTTAATTTATATTTATTCAGATTTTGCCTTTCTTACTAAAGAAAGGTATAGGTTTTACTTTAAGGCTGGACGTCATTTCCAGCTTCGTAAATATGTCGATTCAGCATGAATTTTAATCCAAAAATCGCTAAAATCACACTGCATCGATTTTCGACGCTCTATCGATTCACCTTGACAGAACTCGTTTATCTCGAACCTCGAATTTTGAGAAAATAAATTCCGTGGAGGTCGAGTGATGTTCGTATGTGGTAAAATTTGCAAAATTTTGTGTCGCGCCGTTCTCAGCTCCCATAAATCCGATTTCGATTCTTCTAAATGCAGATGAATGCTAGTGTGCTGAACCTGGGCGAGTTGCCGCGCAAATTTCGAATTATCCATCTGTTTTCGGATGCGGCCAGACTTTTCAACAAAATACACAGTTTTCAAATGAAAATATGGTCCAATTTTTTCATTTTCATATCTTTTATTTATCTCAAATATTGAATTTTTCGAGCTTTACAACCTCCCAAATATTCATCCAGATTCATAATATGGTTCTGGAGTTAGAGTCGCTTGATTAACCTACCATAAGAAAAAAAAATCCCTAAAAAAAGGTGAAAGCGCACCTGGTGACATTCGCCAACATTTTTCATTGCTGATTTTATCCAAAATTTCTTCCTACATTCATAGTACAGACCATGAGTGAGCAACTGAAACAATTGACATCGATCGGCAATTCCGATCAATTTTTAGAAAGATTTGCTTTTGCCTTTCTTACTAAAGAAAGGTATATGTTTTACTTTAAGGCTGACGTCATTTCCAGCTTCGTAAATAAGACGATTCAGCATGAATTTTAATCCGAAAACCGCTAAAAATCACACTGCTTCGATTTTCGACGCTTCGTCGCCAAGCCGACAAGTTGTAAAGTTGAGCTTCGAATACTGGCGCGAGAATGCTGGCGCATATGTTTCGGCTCGACTTATACTCGTTCGTAGTAGCTTGTCTACCGATGTTTCCTTCAACATGTAAGATATCGTAGCTTTTCGGTTTCTTTTGCTCTGTCCGTTTTTGCATAACTGTCCAATGTTTATGCAAAAACTTTTTTGACATAGGACATTCATCCGGGTACAAACAATTTGTTTCCCGTGTGCTCCTAAAATCGCCTTTAAGTAGGCTTTATTTTGTCGTGATTTCGTAAGTTTATTCAACTGAGTTCATTGGATTCCAATAGGAGCTTTCGAAGCTTCTAAGCTTTATATCGTTTTCAAAGTTTTCAATGCTCGCGACGCCAATGGCTTTCTACCTAAGGTATTGCGATTGAGTGTGTAGTGGTGCGGTTGTAAAAATATCTATCTCTGACTCTCTCACTTTCGTAGACGCTGAATGGCAAGCTTCCCACTGTGCGGTTAACTCGGTTTTGCTTTGCTCCTGCTTTGTTCGGTTTTTGGGCTCGTACCAAAACTAGAAAACCAAAACCGCGGTGTGTGTCGTCACTTGCGCATTGGAAGCTAGCTATGCTAGCGTTTGTCATAAACGCTTGTTTGATTAAGAATTAGTACGATTAAAAATATTCTATTGGTGAAAATTGCGTTTTCAATTTCCTTTAGAAAACACATCACATACCTTGCTTTCATCATAAGATTTTTTGTATTAAGTCGATGTTGTGAATTAAAAGAAGTTATATTCTTTAGTAAGAAAGGCTCTATCTCACCCCTGGTGGGATTAAATCGGGTTTTTTCTTCCATGTACATTCATTCAGTTAATGACTTTTCACCTCAATTGTAAATACTACACCCAAACGGCGGTCGCATGATTGTGATGCATGGCGGCATGAAAGTTTATCAGGATCTGCATGAAAACTGCCCTCATGCATTTTTTGCGATATAGGGGTATGACATTTTTACCCGTTACTGACAATTATCGACATTACCGACGGCTGTTTGGTTGTATTGCAAAAAAAAATAATAACAGAACAAGGATTAAACCACACACTTCTTGGTTATTATTCCGACACGCTACCAACGCGCCATGGACATTTGATGAATTGAGCGGGACAGAGCACCAACACATTTTTCTCTCTTGCGTGTTGCTAGGGGACGCGCCAGCTTTATATGTATTGGTGAGAACTGCAGATCGCTGACATATTTACTACGCTGGCAAAAATGAGCTATGAGCTTGCTGCAAAAACTGTCATAAAATATAACATTTTCTGCAGCAAATCCACTGTTGCAGATTTTGAGATATATTTTTCCTTTGGGTGTAGCAACTTTCATTTATTCATGAAATATTGTAGCTTTCGCTATTCAGTGATTTCAAGTATAGGAGATCCTACATGTACAAAAGGGAAAAGGGATACTTTAAAACTAACTTATAAACTATATAAAGAGCGGATCAATGCAGCTGAACACTGCAATGATTTTTGTCGAAATGCATCAATTATCTTATTGGACATAACATCCAAAGTGTCAACTTCGGCTAATTGATGAAGTTCACTGGTGCTGAACCAGGAGAAAGTTTCAGAATCATTTTCAGAATTTTGTTCTGAATCCTCTGAAGTTTTTTCTTGCTTGTTAAGCAACAGCTTGTCCAGATCGGCACAGCATAAAGCATGGCAGGTCTGAAAATTTGTTCATAAATTAACAGTTTATTCTTGAGACAAAGTCTAGAATTCCTGTTTATAAGTGGATACAAACATTTAATATACTTTGTTGGGGACCTGGTTGCCTTCGATAAGTGGTCCGTGGTTCCGTTGGTAGGTCCCAACATAGACCGATGGTAGATTGGGCGCAGATCCATCTGCGCACACACACTGGTTGAGGAGGTCCAATTAGTCCGCGGGAACGACTCCCCGGGCTTCCGGGTGACGGTTTCGTGGTCACCGTAATAAAATAAAACACGCGAATTACCGTAAACTACACGAATTCTAACAAGAACGTTTATTTCTAGGACTGTACAATAATTTACAATCGCCGCGCCGCGGGCGCTACGGTCACCCCGTGACCTTTCCCCTTTGGGGACCTTTATCCAACTTGAGTTGTTCTCTAATTCGTACGATTGCTGAACCTAGTGCGATGTATTCATCTTCGGCTAGAGAGAAAGTTCTGGGAGAAAGTTCTCTCCGCTCAGACTACCGAAACCCTCAACAAATGAACCCCGGTCATTGATGATTGTTTGTTTTTGGTCCAGTGGAGATCAACCTGACTCTCCAACATACTTGTTACATTTAACCTGTATACTTTCAATGTGATCCTTGTAAGTAAGGTTTTTGTCAAAAGCAAGTCCAAGATATTTCACTTGATCCTCCCACTATAAATTTACTTCATTCATCTTTATAATGTGATGACTTTTTGGTTTAAGAAAATCAGCCCTTGGTTTGTGAGGGAAAATAATAAGTTGAGTTTTTGCAGCATTTTCAGTAATTTTTCATTCTTCCAAATAAGAATTGAAAATATCCAAGCTTTTTTGTAATCTTCTTGTGATGACACGAAGGCTTCTACCTTTGGCGGATATGCTTGTATCATCAGCAAAAAGTGATTTCTGACATCCTGGGGGCAAATCAGGCAAGTCAGAAGTAAAAATATTGTATAAAATTGGACCCAAAATGCTTCCTTGAGGGACGCCGGCACGTACAGGTAGTTGATCAGATTTGCTATTCTGATAACATACCTGCAGAGTACGATCGTACGAGTACGATAAATCGGAAAATTAAACCTTATTAATTTCGCAATCAAACCTTTATGCCAAACATTGTCAAATGCTTTTTCTATGTCTAGAAGAGCAGCGCCAGTAGAATAGCCCTCAGATTTGTTGTAAAAAAGTAAATCTTTCCCAGTTCCTGAGGGAACACCCTTGAAGAGTATCGGGGCCGGCATTTACAAAGCGGATTCAGTGGCAGTTTCATTCTCAACTTAATGTTAACATGTTAAGGTTAATGTTAACATTCCATAGGTCGCCTCCCTAAGGTGTCGTGATAAGGTCCAGTTTGTGACGATACACTACCTTCCCTTTACTAAGCAATCGATTCCAGAAGGGAAAAGATCACCAGTTGTGTTGGTACCGCTTACGAGGCGGAAGCGTTACCACTGGGCTACGTGGCTCGGTCAACTCAGATTTGTTGCTTCGAATTAAATTTGAAACTCTCAACAACTGATGAGTACTTGAATGCCCAAGGCGAAATCCAAACTGCTCATCAGCGAATATTGAATTTTCATTAATGTGCGTCATCATTCTATTAAGAATTATTCTTTCGAATAATTTACTAATAGATGAAAGCAAACTAATGGGCCGATAGCTTGAGGCTTCAGCAGGATTTTTATCCGGTTTCAAAATCGGAATTACTTTGGCATTTTTCCAACTATTGGGAAAATATGCCAAATCATAAGATTTGTTGCAAATTTTGACCAAGCTACTTGTAGGTCTAAACCCGAACATGCGATGTGAGACTGCATGAATCTTCAGCTGCTGCCGGAAGGGTGTATTCCGAAATTATCGAATTACCGAATTTTGACCAAGCTACTTAAAGTTACTTCAGGTAATTTTTAATTAAAATGTAAAGAATGCCATCCTCACCAGGGCTTCCATATTTTTAATTTTTTGATAATAGATGATAAACTTCATCTGATGAAAATTCTTGTTCAACAATATTCTGAAATTTCATTGAAATTTGATCTTCAATAGGACTCAAAACATTTAAGTTGAAATTATGAGCACTCTCAAATTAATGAGCAAGTTTTTGAGCTTTTTCCCCATTAGTTAATAGAATATTATCACCATCTTTTAAAGAAGGGATTGGTTTTTGAGGTTTCTTAAGAACCTTTGAAAGTTTCCAAAAAGGTTTGGAATAAGGTTTAATTTGTTCGACATCTCTTGCAAACTTTTCATTTCGCAGGAGAGTGAATCTGTGGTCAATAACCTTTTGCAAATCTTTTTGAATTCGCTTCAGTGCAGAATCACGAGAACGTTGATACTGTCTTCAGCGAATATTTTTCAGACGAATCAGAAGCTGAAGATCGTCATCAATAATGGGAGAATCAAATTTGACTTGGACTTTAGGAATAGCAATATTCCTAGCATACAAAATTGCATTAGATAAAGATTCCAAGGCTGAATCAATATCAGCTTTGGTTTCTAAAACAAAATCATGATTTAAATTATTCTCAATATGATGCTGATACCTGTCCCAATTAGCTTTGTGGTAATTAAACACAGAACTATTGGGTCTGGTAACTGCTTCATGAGAAAGTGAAAAGTTACTGGAAGATGATCAGAATCAAAATCAGCATGAGTCACTAAAGGACCACAATACTGACTTTGATTTGTCAAAACCAAATCAATTGTTGATGGATTTCTAACAGAAGAAAAGCAAGTTGGCCCATTTGGGTATAAAATCGAATAAAGACCAGAAGTGCAATCTCTGAATAGAATTTTACCGTTGGAATTAACTTTTGAATTATTCCAAGATTGGTGTTTGGCATTAAAATCACCGATGATCAAAAATCAAGATCTATGCCGAGTAAGTTTATTCAAATCCCCTTTGAAATAATTTTTATTTTCCCCAGTGCATTGGAAACCCGCATAATCAAATACCAAAGGTGAAACTGTCGAAATCATAAGAAAATTATTTCTGGTATGGTTACCATTTGTGATATTGTTGATATAATGTTACGACCATATAACAAAGTAAAAATGGTACTATTTCCCGAATGGTTACACATATTCGAATGGTTGATTTTTTTTCCTACAATTTAATGAACGGTATCTATTCGTCATACGATTCGGATGATTCGAAACAGCTATTGTTAGAACATAATAGTACTGTAGCCGGTATGATAAAAGTTATGATACTCGGTATGATTTAGTCAAAGAAACCTAAGCGGAAAATTTGCTAAATTTCCTAAGTCCTAATAATTGAAACAATTGCACAACAATTAATGGTACGATATAATTATTCCTCATATGTTCGGTTTTATTTCAAACAGTTTTTGTATGATTGAGCCAAAAATGAATTTTAACGAAAATTTTCTTAAGTCCCAATGATTCAAACAATTGTTCAACAATTCATGGAGAAATATAACTTTTCGCCATATGGTAAGGATTTTTCGGAACAGCTATTGTTAAAACATAAGGGTACCATAGCCGACGTAGTATTTCCAACTTGAAGTTCAGCGAAAAACTCTTAAGTCCCAATAATCCAAACAAATGTACAACAATTCATGGAACGATATAACTGTTCGCCAAAAGCTTAGGATTATTTGAAACAGGTATTGTATGATTGAGCCAAATGAACTACAGCAAAAAAAAATCTTAAGTCCGAATAATTCAGATAATATTTCAACAATTCATGGAACGATATACCTGAATTATGGCGAAAATTTTCCTAAGTCCCAACAATCCAAACCATTGTTCAACATTTCATGGAATTATACACCTGAATTATGGCGATAATTTTCCTAAGTCCCTACAATTCAAACCATTGTTCAACATTTCATGGAATGATACACCTGAATTCAGCGAAAAATTTTCTAAGTC
This sequence comes from Culex quinquefasciatus, assembly GCF_015732765.1. Taxonomy (NCBI): domain Eukaryota; kingdom Metazoa; phylum Arthropoda; class Insecta; order Diptera; family Culicidae; genus Culex; species Culex quinquefasciatus. The sequence continues at coordinate 103,203,334 of NC_051863.1, forward strand.
CCAACAATTCAAACCATTGTTCAACAATTCATGGAACGATACACCTGAATTATGGCGAAAATTTTCCTAAGTCCCTACAATTCAAACCATTGTTCAACATTTCATGGAAAGATCAGCGAAAATTTTCCTAAGTCCCAACAATTCAAACCATTGTTTAACAATTCATGGAACGATATACCTGTTTGCCGTATAGTTTATATGTAAAGCTAATTTATTTTCGTGATAATTTTTATAAGTCCAAATAATTTAAACAAATGATTGACCATTATCAGAACGATAACTGTTCACCACCCGCATAAACGAGAACCTTAAAAAAACTTTTTGTTAAATAGTTTTGTCACCATTTCAGAGATCGTAACCACAATTTGAAAAATGGTAGCAAAACCTTTAAAATACCATATCGGAAATGGTACCCAACCATTTTTCATAAAGTTCGACCATCTGAATTGAGGGTGGTTAGCAACGGTAACCTTAAAATTCCCGAACAACGTTTCGTCAAATTACCATTTGTGTAATGGTAAAAATAAAGTTAATTTAAAAAAAAAAAGCGACCTTTTTCCCCGGTTTTTACTGTTTGAAAAGTGGTGTTTAAATAGTATTTTAAGGTTTTTCTTACAATTTTTAACCTTGCGTCTACTATTTTAGAAAGGGTTTGTAAATGGTTTTTTAAGATTTTTCTTGCTATTTTTACCTACGGCTACTATTTTGGAAATAGTTTCCATATGGTTATTTAAGGTTTATCCTACATTTTTTCGCAGTTTCACTATTTGAGTAATAGTTTTTAAATGGTAAATTGAAGTTTATCATACAAATTTACTACTTTAGAAATAGTTTTGAAATGGTTTTTAAAAGTTTTTCTTACATTTTTTACCTACTTATTTTTTACAGTATTGTTCACTTTTTGAACGGATGGTTCACAATAATAATATTTAAACTTTAGCGGCGATGTCGATTCTGTTTAGTTGATCATACTGCCAAAATCGTCCAAACCTGAAAAAATAAGAAGAAAAAAATCACAAAGTATCAAGTTGAATATAATATTCAAACAAATATCATATGTACCTATCTGATTATTCAGATTGCTTGATGCCAATCGTTTGTTTGCTTGGTCGCATCCTCGGCGGAACAATATTGTCGGCCGGTTGCCGGCAAAATCTCTTTTGATTACCGATCGAGTTCTTCAGCACCAGCTGTTCCGTTTTTATCAAGTTCTCCACGGCGCTGAAATGATCAACAAGAAAAATAAAAACAAAGTATTTTGTAAATCAAATGATTTGTTTGAAAATTATACCTGCGTACAAAACGTAAACAACAACCAGCCGTACAAACGATTAACATCAGACTGTTTTTGCCTGCGCACTGCGCAGTGCGCTTGCCTGCGAAAGAGCAGGTAACGGAGTGTAGCGAGAGAAGAGAAAGAGAGAGCGCGCAAGGCAAATTCAATTTTGCGTTGAATCCAAAATGTTGTTAACTACTAAATTGATTTAGAAGTACAAATATTGCCTAAAGAATTGGAATTAATAAACCATAATTTAAGACATGAGATTTTGCAATCTGCATTCAAAGAAAGGCGAGCCCTTGCGTTTGTGAAAGTTGCGCTTCCTTTGATGGTTGGCGTAAATTATACGTAACCAAGAATAACGGAGGTTCTGAAACTCAATTTCGTAGGGGTAAACGCCCTATTGGTATAAAATATCACACTACACCTCCACATCATCGATTCCGTTGATGCTAGAGAACTGAACCGTAATTCCGCTGGTCAATCTAACCGATCTGACACTGTGCAATCAGCAGCTCTAAAGGGGTACATACCATACCAATCAGCATAGCGCACCAGGTACGCGTGCTGTAGCAAGAAGACGCTTCCATCTTTCTCGGTCTTGGGCTGCTACTCTCCAATTTCCCAGGTTACAGATCTTCCGGATATCACCATTCACTTCTCGGGTGAGTTTTCAAAAAGCCGTAAGAGCCACTGCGACCTCTGACACTAATTTTCGTTTTTCTCGAAAATGAAACAAAATTTCATTTATTTCAAGTATGGGGCACTTGAAGGACGTGTAGATGAACAATCTCGAGCATTTTTGATGTTGGTTTTTCGTAAGTAGGTCGAATACCGATGCAAAAAGGACTTTGTTTACCAATGGCTGTTACGGCTTTTTGAAAACTAATCCGAGACTTGATCTCCCCACCGTGCGCGCGGTTTCCCTGCTCTCCTGCCTGTACCGCCAGCTGGTTCGGCGCGGTCAAAAAGCAGTCTGACAGGCTGGCTCTCGTCCATTCGGGCGACATGGCCGGCCCACCTGAGCCTCCCGATCTTCGCCTGGGTGGCGATGGTCGGTTCTTCAAGAAACGCGTGCAGTTCGTGGTTCATGCGTCTTCGCCACACTCCGTCAGACACCTGCACTCCACCGTAGATCGTTCGTAGCACCTTCCGTTCGGAAACTCCAAGGGCACGTTCGTCCTCCTGCCGCATCGTCCAGGTCTCTTGGCCATAGGGACTACCGGTCTAATCAGTGTTTTGTACATCGTCAGCTTCGTGCGGCGTTGCACTCGATCCGATGTGAGGGTCTTCCGTAATCCGAAGTAGGCACGAATCCCAGCAAAAATACGAGTCCGGATCTCTTTGCTGGTGTCGTTGTCGGCGGTTACCAGCGATCCTAAGTACACGAACTCGCTCACCTCCTCCAACTCATCACCATCCACAGTTAGAGAGGTGAGGCTTGGGGGGCCGACATCCTTCGAACCCCTTCCTCTCATGTACTTCGTCTTCGTCGTATTCATGCCAAGTCCTACACGCCTTGCTTGTACCTTCAGTCGGGTGTATACATCCTTCACCGTCTCCAGGTTCCTTGCCACAATGTCGATGTCATCGGCAAAAGCAAGCAACTGGTAGGACCTGTTCATGATCGTGCCACTCTTGTCAATGCCCGCTCTTCGAATGATGCCCTCAAGAACGATGTTGAACAGCGAACAGGATAAGCCATCACCTTGCCGCAGCCCGCGACTTGATCCAAAGGGTTCCGCTAAATCCCCCGAAACACGCACGTGACACATCACACCATCCAAGGTAGCCTTGATCAGCCGAATCAGTTTATCCGGAAATCCGTTCTCGTGCATGATCTGCCATAGCTGCTTGCGGTCGACTGTATCATAGGCTGCCTTGAAGTCGATGAAGATGTGATGTGTGGGCACGTTGTACTCACGACATTTCTCGAGGATCTGTCGGAGACAAAATATTTGGTCCGTGGTGGCGCGCGCGCCAGGTGAAGCCCGCTTGGTAGGGCCCCACGAACCTCCTTGCATGGGGTGACAGCTGACGGCAGAGGATCTGGGAGAGGATTTTGTAGGCCGCGTTAATAAGCGTGATGCCGCGGTAGTTGTCGCAGTCCAGCTTATCGCCCTTTTTGTAGATCGGGCACACGACACCATCCATCCATTCCTCCGGTAGCTTCTCCTCCTCCCAGATCTTGGAGATCAGGCAGTGAAGTCTCCCTCTTCACCGTCTCTAGATCAGGTGCCGGGAACTGTTCATCAGCTGCGGGCGCTCCAAGGTTGACTCCAACGCCGTCTCCGTCCGCTTCATCGCCGTTGAGGTGCTCGTTGAAGAACTGCTTCCACCTTTCCAACACCTCGCTCTTGTTTACGATCAGGTTTCCACCGCTGTCCCTGCACACGTCGGCTCGCGGCACGAAGCCTTTTTTTCAATTTATATTTATTTAAATTTCTTTTCCATGTACATTCATTCAGTTAAAATATTATTGAGTGTCCAATCACAAACGATGACTTTTCACCTCAATTTTAAATACTAGCAACTATCATTTATTCATGAAATATTGTAGCTTTCGCTATTCAGTGATTTCAAATGTAGGAGATCCTACATGTACAAAAGGGAAAAGGGATACCTTAAAACTAACTTATAAACTATATAAAGAGCGGAACGGCACGAAGCCTTTGCGGGACCGGTTCACCTTCTCGTAAAACTTCCGCGTTTCGTTAGCTCGGAATAGCTGCTCCATTTCCGCGCAATCTCGGTCTTCTTGCTGGCGCTTCTTAAGCTTGAAGACCGCGACCTGCCGATTCCGAGCCTGCCTGTATCGTTCCACGTTCCCTCTCGTCGCCTTGTGCAGCTTCCTGTCGTAAGCTGCCTTCTTCTCGGCGGTAATCCGTTGGCACTAGTCGTCGTACCAATCGTTTCGGCTGACTCGGATCGCACTACCCAGTGTGGCTTCCGCTGCACTGCCGATGGCTGAGCGAATACGGCTCCAACCATCTTCGAGCGAGGCTGCGCCAAGTTCCTCCTCACCTGGCAGATTCGCTTCCAGCTGCTGCGCGTAACTGTGGGCCACTTCCCCGTTCTGGAGAAACGCGGTGTTGAACGGAGGGGCCCGCCGGCTTCGGCGTTGGTTAAACACCGTCGACAGCTTTGAGCGCATGTCAACTCCAACTAGGTAGTGGTCCGAGTCAATATTCGCACCGCGAAAGGTGCGCACGTGCGTTACGTCCGAGAAGAATCGGCCGTCGATCAGGACGTGGTCGATTTGCGTTTTCGTCCGTTGGTCAGGTGATGTCCAGGTGGCTTTGTGGATGTCCTTTCGAGGAAAATAGGTGCTCCTGACCACCATTCCACGGGAGGCTGCAAAGTCGATGCAGCGTTGGCCGTTGTCGTTCGTGACCGCGTGTAGGCTTTCTGAACCTATTGTCGGTCGAAACATTTCCTCCCTTCCGAACCGAGCGTTCAAATCCCCAATGATGATTTTAACATCCTGCCGCGGACAGCCGTCGTACACATCCTCCAGCGTCGCGTAGAATGCTTCCTTCTCATCATCGGTCTTTTCTTCGTGGGGGCAGTGCACGTTGATGATGCTGTAGTTGAAGAAACGGCCTCTTATCCTCAACTTACAAATCCGCTCGCTGAACGCTGTGAAGCCGAACACGCGATCCTGCATCTTGCCCCGCACGATAAAGCCTGTACCCAGCTTCTTGTCCGTGCCGCCGCTCAGAAAAAATCTGGAATTGGTCTGCTGACCTGGCCAGTTTAGCACCTGCTCCTCCTCTAAGCACACCTCCTGCAGTGCCACAACATCGAAGTTGCGAGGTTGCAACTCCTTCGCTAAGGCGAATTCGAAACCCAAGAAATTCAAAGACCTGCAGTTCCAGGAGCCGAGTCGCCAATCGGTGGTCTGCTTTTCTATGGGCTTCTGCCGTTTGTTCCGGATTTCTAGCCTTCTTGCCATTCGCGATCCTCTTTTTCGGTAGGCAGCCTTATCAGGGCTGCGCTACCTAGTCTCGGGGTGGAGAACCACCTAGGGGCTACCGAGACCTAGCCCCGGTTTTCTCACGCTACCGTAACGGGGCTTTTATCTCGAAGCCTAACGGTCTTCATATCCGGAAGAGGACGTCCTGCGTTCGTGTGTTTATGCGCTTCTCTTTACTGCACACCAATTTCACAATAATACAATTTTTATTTTTTGCAGAAAAAGTTCTATACTTTTTGCCTGTTTTCTTTTTTCCAAAATTCGCACTCTCGGCACACCGCGCGCGGTTTCGATTAGTGTGCGTATACGCAAACGACACAACAGCACTGCCACAGGTCTTGTTGGTACACCACACTTCTTGCTTTGTTCTGCCTGCCCGCGACGACGACGATGGATGGCAAAAAATAATTTCACTTTTATGGCCCAGCCGTCGATTGCGGGTCAATTCTAACACACGATGCCGGTTCGCGACGCACTTCGGCGTTGATTGATCACACTTTCGGCCACGTCTGAACGGTACTTCTGCGATTCTGAGGGCACTTTCGCGGAGCCGCACAGAGATGCGATAATAACGCGCGACGCACACACACACAAAGCTCTAAAGGGGTGCCTTTGCGAATATCGTCTTTCGATGGTAGAGAGCAGTTCAAACGAATTTACTAACTTCCGCTCATCACACTCGGAACATTCCGTCATCTGGGGCGAATCGGGACTAGAGTCGGAACCCAGCGCTGCCATAGTGATACAATCACTTGCGAAAACACCGCTGTTATTCAAACAACGCGAGTCCAAGGCGAAACAGCTGAAACACTTACCACCGGATCCTGCGACTTAATCTCGCCGGCTTCTTTTCATCCACCTCGTTCTCTTCACTATGGCGACATTCAAATCGTCATCATCCTTACCTTTGTGTCTTCCACTTGAATGATCTCGTACAGATCGAGGCAGAAAAAAGCCCTTATGTCGGTGATCTGCAGCAGAACACGACGCGAAACGTCCAGATTGAACATCAGTCCACCTTGGTACTCGTCAGCGGCGCTCGCATTACCCTATTCAGATTTCCAGCCGGTTCTGCGGAATGAGCTTCGGCGCGGACGGATCAAAGTTCTTCCGCCCCATCTCTATAATCTTCAACACTTTCATAATTCGCTGGAAGAAAATGTTGTAGAACTGGATGCGTGCAGACTTCAGCTAGTTCCTTTTGTACATGAACCAGATAGTGAACTTGTGTACGTCATAGTCGCGGTCAACTCGTCCGACGCTCGCTGCGCACCGCCATAATCCTTCTTGTTGAACTTGTCCATATCCTGCTCCTTCAAGTTCATTATGTTCAACCGAAGCGAGGAAATCTTCATCTGCAGACTCTTGTCCGTGTTCTTTTCCAAGTACTCATCCACCAACGGTCGCGACGTGTTGGAAACGTCCGCCCGCGAGGGTCCCAAAATTGCGTTGATCAAATCCACACAGAACCGAACCGCTCCCCGACGTCACCCACCAACCGTTCAAGATGGCCATAATCGTCTTCACGTTGTCCTCGCCAAGATCGCCGCAAGCCAACATTTCCGTCAGCCCTTTCTTCAATTCTCCCGACCGACCTCGTCACCCAGATCGTACGACGCCACAATCTCCAGCAGCACCTGCATCATCGACTGGAAGTACATCTTCTGCAGCTTGTCCGTCGTCATCGACGGATCGTACGCCAACTGCCGGATGTAACTGCACAGCGTCGGCGTGTCCGCAAAGCTGCAACAGAGCAACGTTATTGAAACAGTTTAGATAGATTCCCTGAAAAACTCACGTCTTGATGTGGTTGCAAAATGCCGTCAGATCCACCATGTATTTACTAGAGACCCTAAATAGGGAGACTGGTTAAGCTGGCTAAATCGATCTGGCAACGTATGTTTTGAGCTTGGCAACACTGATAAGTTTTGCTGGGCGTAAAGGCAAATGCTCGTTTGGATACGTTTGGTACGTAAAATTCACTTCGACCAGTCTCCCTAATTAGGAAGTTGACTTTATAGCTGTCGGGCACCATTGCTAGTACCAACCACTAGTGTCTTCCTTTTTAACTACAAGGACTTCGCCGCCCTGGGCTCCTAAGTGTTTGAGTACGGCACGGAGTGACGGCGCCGGATACCCATATTTACACTTAGAATTTTAGAGCGCCCGCCGCGGGATTCGAACCAGCAACCTCTGGATTGTGAGTCCAGTGCGCGGTCCGATTGATCCACACGGGCGGGACTCCCTAATTAGGATCTCTAGTATTTACTCGTCCGACTCGATGTGCTGGAGGAACTCGAGCAGCGCCTGCCAGCGGGTTCGTTTTGTCCTCCTCGCGCAGCCCAAGCATCGTTGTGACGTCGTTGATGCCGTATTCACTGCCAGAAAATGGCTTACTTAAACAAAACCTACCTTTCCACCCAGTCACGAAATATTCTAGCAGAGCTGGTTCTCTCAGAATCTTGCTAGAACGATGGAACATTTCTGCTAGAAAGCTATAAAAATATACAGCTCTGTAAGAACTTTGCTAGAATCATGCTAGAACGTCATGACTGGGCAGAACTTCGAGACCCTTTGATTTTGAGGTAAAAGTGAAATAACTTTTTTTGAGCGTGTTTGACGTCTAAATCTGTCACACACGGGGCATCGCGTTTACGTCCTTTTTTTGGAGTTTGCACAGTTTCTACCGTCGGTTTCTACTTGGAATCGCTGCTACGACTGGTCCACCTAGATTTCTTCGGGTGGCGCACGTTCCGGTCGAGCTGTTTCCGGTGCTGGTGGACGAAGAAATCCGTAAGAAAGTGCGGAAAAATGCGTTGGCAAACAGACAGGGACACGTGCATGTGTTTGAGTGTTTCTTTCCGCTTATCGGACAGTTCCTCCGAGGTTAGATCGGTCACGATGACTTTGCCCATTATCTGCAGGACACAGTTGCACACCGCGTAATATTCCAGGTTCAACAGTTCGTCGCTCAGCGTGGATAATTGTGGAATGATAAGCTTCGGAGCGAGCAATTCCAGCTCCAGCAAAAACTTGCTTTGCCGTTTGGCTGTCGGCCGCGTCCACGTTGAGCCGCTCGATCAGTTCCTCGATCCTTGAACACAGCGGGTAGATCTCTTCATATAGCAGCATCACGCCGCCAGCGATCGGCGCAATAGACGCTTCGCAGTGCTCCAGAATCTGCAGGATTCGCACCGGCAAGGACAATGCGTGATTGTAGCGATTGATGGCCGTACCCGAAATTTGAAATATGCCGTCCACCAGGCTGCGGTTCTTGACGTACGACTGTTCCAGCGCAATGTCGCAGATTACGCTAAAAACGAAAATTTGTGATCGTCACAAAATAATTAAACGAAATATGCTCCGACTTACTCACCAAACGACTCCTCGGAACAGATTGTACAGCTGCACGATGCCCAGTTCCTCTTGTTGTCCCAGTCCAGTCCTGCTCAATGTCCGTTCTACTTCTCCCTCACACTTCTTCACCCTCCAACGCTGACCTTGGCCACGTTGAAGTGAGCATTGATGGCCTTCACAAGACCGCCGAGCAAGTACATCAAAATTTTGACCGTATTCAGCGCCGGCAAACGGTCTGCCTGCGACAGTTCTGACTGAACCAGCTCATCCGAGACCTTCGTCCCGAACCGGTCAATTGCGATAAACAGCAGATCGTACGCGCGCTTCAGGGTCTTTCCCGACAGCTGGCCCATATTGTCGTCAAAGTGGTCAAAGATGCCGAACGGATGACTGTTGAGGGCGGACCAGGCCGCATTCAGCTCATTCGGAATTTCGCCCAAATTCAGAACGCGCCCACGCAATTGTTGTTCTTGTCTGAGCTGAGCAGCTCGCAGGTTACCTGCAGGATCACAAACTGTCACTCTATTGTGGGAGTTTCCGGTCGGCGATGTCGGAAGTGGGAATCACACGAAAATCGAATTCTGCAACGAAACAATTGGCCAGAACCAGCCACCACTTGCACTCCCACCTAAAGTTTCGCAGCCGCAGCAGCGACAGCTTTTTGTTTTGACGGTTTTGACAGATGTTGAAAAGGGGGTTTGGCCATTTATGTTGACTGATTGATAAAGTCGATCTTTATTATGCAATGTTGGATACAAGCTGGCGGGCATTAAAACTTGGATGCAACCAACGACTTTAAAACACGTGAATTTTTTTTGAAAATGCAGTCTAAGAAAATTGACGAAAATTGTCGGTTTAGTTAAAAATAATTAAACAAAAAAATAAGGTCATGTAGTTGAATGTTGATGTCACCAACAAATTTCGGCCCAATGCTATGAAACTATTTTTTTTTCAACTAAAATTATGTACATACTTCATGTAGATTTAATAAAAAACATGGCATAATATAATATCTTCGCTTTAATTAGTCCCACCGTCGTTGGGTAGATCGTAAACTTTTCCAGCAACATAGTCAGACAAAATCTTGTTCCGGAATTTGCCCAAATCCGACTCCAGTACCAACCCAACCCCACAATAAAAGTTTAATTCTTTCATTTCTGGAGCAACATTTATAATGGGCGGTACGACATAGCTCTTACGGCCTTTGATTACACGCGTTTAAATGGGACGAAAGGCCGTAAGAGCAATGTCGTACCGCCCCTTTCAAATGTTGCTCCAGATTTGAAAACAAAACTTATTCAATTTTGGTAACAATTTTTCAAGTGGTTATTTAATGTTTCCATATGGTACTCGTGAATCAATATGAACCATTTGAACTTCAAAATTACCTTATGATTTTGGGTAACCATTTGAGAACATCTGCAAATAGTTTTTAAAGTTATCAAGAAATTTGTTTATCATTACAAACATTAAAATAACTCTATTACATATGGTGACCATTTGACAAACAATAATCAAGGTCCGCCAAATAACATTATTTCAAATGGTGACCTTATCTCATAAGGTTTTTAAGTTCCACACTGCAATCGATATAGTTTTCGTTTATCCGGGCATGTGATTGGTCTATAATTTATTTGTATGGTTCTACCATACATGTTAAGATATATTTACGATAAATTTTGAGGCCACATTTCATAATAAAATGCATTTTAAACCGCCAAACGTAATGTAACTGAGATAGCTCAATTAGATAAGGCGGCAGCACCACGGAAGAATCAACAGGAGACATCATCATCAAGCGGTAACAAATCCCGGACATTCCAAAAAAAAAAGTTAACCATTATTGATCCTTGCACTGTAACTCGGATTTGGCCCGCACTTTTCTTTCGCACTTTTGACAACAAGATTTCCAAAAACTAGGCAACCAGCAGTTGTTTATTTACATTTCAAGTCGCAGTTTCCACCAAACTGGACATTCGCACTTTAAAATTGCGATTGACAGGTGAGCAACATCGGCTCGCTTTGATCATTTTTTGAGGAAATTAAAATTTCCCAAGCCAGTTTGACAAGTCGCAATAGTGCGATCGATAGCAATAATTTAGTGCGAAGTCCAAGTTAGTGAGAATTGCTATACTTACCATTCCCGTTAAATCTACAGTTCCGAGAACATTTGTAAAGTTTATTTTTTGGCTCCTCCCTTTTCAAATGGTGTCGGTAAGTGTCGGTAAAGCAGTTCACCATTTAAAATCATATTTTATCAATTTGTGGTACGGTTCACATAAAATGAAAATTGAACAGTTTGGGGTAGGGTACGACTATGATCCACGGAAAAAATCCCTTGTAAAAATGTATTGTAACATAACCTAACGACCTATTTAATAAATTGTAGGAATGTACGGTTGCACCCTATTTGGTGTATTATCAAGATCATTTAGGAAAAATCATTCGACAAATGGTGACTGTATGGTTGTTGACTATGCGGGAAGGCAAATATGCAGCTGCAATCATAATTTTCTCAAAAGATGTTTCAAGTTCAATGCCAAAACTTTCAATAACTTTTGACTTAAAGTCACGTACCGTGCTATAAGTCATACTACGGTGGATAACTATTGCAACTCCACCGCCATTTCGATTCATTCTGTTATTGGTTATAACTTTATAATCTGGATCACTTTTCAAATAAGTGCCAGTTTTTAAACATGTTTCGGTTATAACAGCAACGTAACATCGCCGAGATCAGAAGATCCCAAAGCGTTGCCAGCAGAAACATTTTCAAATGGTAGATTGGTAGAGGATTTAAAATTCGTGGATGAACCCGAACCCGAAACGACGTTGGCATAAGAAATACCATTGTTTTAACCTAACTTTTCCACGGAAGGGGTATTTCTAGCATTGTTCGAGTGCGACAGCACGAACGTTTGATTTAAAGATGCAGGTACAACCTTACTTTGAGAAAATTTCGGTTTGGATTTCGGCTGATGCTTAGCACGAGAATCCAAAACCTTTTTTCTGATGGGGCAATCCCAAAAAATTGATTTGTGATTTCCACCACAATTTGCACATTTAAATTGGGCGATTTCTTTCAAGGGACAATTGTCCTTGTCGTGAGAAGAATCCCCGCAAACCATGCATTTTGGAATCATAGCACAATGATCAGTACCGTGACCGAATGCCAGGCAACGCCGGCACTGGGTCAGATTCTGGCCATAGAGTTATCTAAGCCCGAGCTCACGTGCACTAGCACTCCATTTGTTTTTCTGGTGGGTACAAAATTTAACCTCAATCTTTTTCGTGTACGTACATGCAATACATTCGCACGTAGATAACTCTATTGCCGCCATGTTTCTTAAAATGCTCCCACTTATCCCGTACATTAGCATTAGCATTTTAGGACTGTTTGGTCTGGTTGTGTTAGACCCTCATCCGGAACAATAATCCAACACGGGAGATACCATGTCTTCATCTTTTGATGAGTGTGTAATACAGCCCAGGGCATAAGGGAGTCCTCGGCGGGTCCAAGCTATCCTTTGGGGAACGGAAGGAATGTTAGTAAACACCTATCTAAAGTGTGCAAGGATCCCTGCGTTACCTTAGTCACGGGTATGAATCTTCAAGCAATTTCAATATGGCGACTTGTATCAGAAGAAAGTGAGGCATTTTTGCTAGTTCTCACTGTTCTATGTTTTGCACGTCCAAAAACATCGACCACACACATACTAACTCAAAGCGCCACCAAGAGAAAAAAGGTGATTACGAACAAAACAAATAAAAAAAATAAAAACCATATTTTAAGTGTAGTTTGACTATCAAACTTGTAATTCGCTGCTGATTTGATCAAAAATTTATTATAATTAATAAGTTTTTTTGCAGCACCCCTTTTGGACGGACATTTCTGTTGTCACCTTTTGATTCCTTGGATTAGCCCTGGATAATTTCACAGTGTAATTAACAGGGCAGCTACCACCACGCGGCGCCACCGTTTTGAAGGAAAAAATGATACAGGTTTTTCAGACGAGTTTCAATCCCGTGTCTTAGTGGTATAGATGTTTGTAGGGAGGTTTTGGACTCAATGTTAGTAGAATGGTAAACCCTAGGAACGAAGTTGACTTTAAAGCTGTCGGCCACCATTGCTAGTACCAACCACTAGTGTCTTCCTTTTATCTACAAGGACTTCGCCGCCCTGGGCTCCTAAGTGTATGAAAGTATGGCACGGAGCGACGGCGCCGAATACCCATATTTACACAAAGAATTTTAGAGCGCCCGCCGCGGGATTTGAACCGACGACCTCTGGATTGTGAGTCCAGTGCGCGGTCCGATTGATCCACACGGGCGGATAAAGTTCTAACCCTAGGATATACCTCGAAAGGTATTGCGTGCTCCCACTTTACCCGTACATGGAACAAAAACTGAACGTGGTCCAACAGTTTCAAATTGTTGATTTCATTTCTGTTGAAATGAATCAGATAAAATTGTGAAGTCAAACCAAAGCGAGAAATATTCCCGTTTGATTTTTTTCTTCATTGGTACCTATTACTTGGGATGGGGCAAAACCAAGCAACACCTTAAGTTCGTTTTTGATCTCATCCACCGACAAGTCGTTGGAGAGACATTTCAGGACCGCCTTGAATGGACGAGCATTTTGGTCTCATATGTGTAGAAATTGTGTTTGTGGTTTTCAAATAACCAACAAAAGTTTGGTGATCTTGTAAAGATTCCGTCCACAAGCGACATTCTCCTCTTCGACCAAGCTGGAACGAAACTTTCAAATTGCAAGTTTCCTTGCAATTCTTCAGTTGCGTTCGAAAGCTGGCCAAATCGGAGACAGAAGTCACTACAATTGGCGGAGCCTTTACTCGTTTCTCGACGGCAGAAGGCTCAGTACGAGGAGAAGGATCCTTGTCAACAGTTTCGGATAAAACACCGAAACTGTTTGCCAATGGAATTGGAGGATTGACCTCACATTCAGAATCAGAATCAGGCCTCAGAAGAGGCTGTTTTCTTTTTCTGTTTATGTTAGCCGATTTAGCGTTCAACCGCATCACCGACGTAACGACCAAATCTTCAGAAGATTTGCGTTTAACTTTGTTTTGACGCATTTTGCAAGCAAAGTTCTCTTAAAAAGATGGCTTCGTTTGTAAAATACAACAAAATTTCAGGCGGGGTTAGTCTTGAAAAGACTGTTTAGAATTTTGGAAAATAACTCAGTTAGTCTTTAACAAGACTGTGAATTTTGTTTTGAAATAACTCTGAGCTTAGGTAGTAAAAAATACCGCAGCTCTAGTGTCCGTTCGCCTCGATGGTTCGCAAGACACTGGTGCTCCGTCTTCTCGTTTACGAGCAAATACAGCGCGCTGCGTTCGCCGGAAGTCTCAGAGACGTTTTTCAACGGACGCTTCCAGTTCAGGTTCAGCTGTTTCGTTTCGACCTTGGGCCGCTCGGTTCCGTCAAGGAAGTGCTGGTGGATTCGATCGCTGGAGGGGATGTTTTGGATGTAGGCGGACGATTGATGCAAAGTGCTTTGCATTTATCGCTGGTAAGCACCAGCTGCATCGGTACGCGTGCCTGGAGGCCCCGAAACAGGTAGGTTCCCATCGTCGTTGTCAGCTTCGCCACATGCACCTGGTACGGTTGACGCCAAGTACCACACCTTGGACGTGATAAAAGTGTTCAGCAGAATCACTCTTGCTGGAGTGTCAGGCTGTGCATCGAGTGCATCCAGATTAATTGCGCCACTTTCGTCACCTGCGCATCCCAGTTAAGCTTGGTCATAAATCGCATCGAGTTTGCAAAGAAAATTCCGATTCAGGCGCGCGTCCGCAGCAATTTCGAAACGACCAAATACAGTAGTTGTTCGGTATCTGGGCTGAAAACGTAGCCCAGTCATCGAATGTTGCTCGTTAACTGTGCTGAACAAAAAATAACGAGGGGACCACCGAAGCATAATATTTTTCAGATGAAATATAAAAATAAAAGTTACTCAATTTTATTTACATTGCTTACTTTTCATATTTCTTTAATTAAAACTTGAAATTAAACAAAAGTTTGAAAAAAGTTTTTTTATTTATTGAATATGATTTTTGCATCCATCAACCCCTCGGTCATTTTGGTTTGTTTTGGTTTTTTGACTTTTGTCTGCTTTTTAACTGGGCTACGGCCCAGTTATCGAGCGCCCAGTTAAAAAGCAGCATAGTTAAACAACGCCCAGTTACCGAACAACTACTGTAGTTGATTGATTGCCTCGATCATCTCTGTAGCTGAGACTACCACACTTATATCTGTGCTTATATCGTCTGGATATGCAACGACTAGATCTCTAATAAATATGCGTTCTAGCGCCAACAGCAGGGGATGCATGTAGAGGGAGAACAACACCATCGACAGGAGATTACCCTGGCGCACAGATTTTTTATATAACGAAGCGTGGGGACAAAAATCCGCTAAGAAGAATGCGGGATCCAGCTTGGGAGAAATGTCTCTCCAGCAGAGACACGAAGTGTTACGCCGAAGGTAGTACGTGAGCGTACCCTTAAAAAATCGCTCTCGCTCGGCACGGAGTGCGGTACCCGACGGACCGTAGACATTGCAGAGCGTTGTGTTTTGGACACGCAGCGCAATGAGGCGGCCGTCCAAACTCTTCTCGACGTAGCTGTATTTAATGTGCTCTTTTAGAGCGATAGCGGTTCCGCGCCTGGCGTGGTCCACGTTGCAGATAATGTTGCACCCTGGAATCGTGAGACGCTCGTTTTCGATTTCTTGCAAAAATACGATGTCGAGTTTTTGAGTACGGACGAAGCTTCGCAGGGCGTCAAGCTTTGTGGCGTTAGTAATGTTGTTAATATTTACGGTTGCAAGGTTTTAAGACGAGAAATTTAAAATTATATATCCTCTTCCTCGTCTTCCTCGTCGTAGTCGGCGTCGTCGTCGTATTTTTTTTTTTAGTTTTATTATAGAGACTTTACACCATTGTGCATTCATCTCTTCAAGGTGGATAGTGAAAGAGGAAAGATTACAGAGTTTAAAATCACTTCAATAATTATTACCATGCCTTTTTTCTAACGATTTCTGTCTATGTTTCAAATATTTAGCGGAAAATTTTGATCTTAAATTATCAAGTTCTTCAATTTTATCTTCGTCCTCTTCCTCCAGGGATTTAACCGTTATCTCATAACACTTATTCCTATAATATTTTGCTTTTATGACATCTTCGTCTTCTTCATCTGTTGTTTCTTCTTCAGCCATCTCTCTTCGTTTTGTCGTCAATTCGTCATCCGCGTCCAAATATGCTTGAAGGCGTTTCCGGGTTTGCGAGTGTGCTTAGAAAGCACGGTCTCGAATCCATCGTTGTCTTCTTCGTCAATTTGACTTGTTTGCTTTGGATGTTGGTCTGATTTACTGTTGTTGCTTTTACTGCTGCCGCTGCTACTTGGCTCAGGTTCAATCGGTGGTGTACTGCTTTTTGGTTCACCTTTTTAGTTGAATCCGCACATTTTTGTTCTTTGCTTTGAGTTTGCAAAGCGATTTTTGCCTATAATTGTCCCTATTTTGACGATCGTTGAGCCGACGGTCGTTTCCAACGACCGTGTCCAGTAAGGAACTGATCGTACAATACATCGTAACGGCGTAGTTCTTCCCAGTCAAATCAATCCGAATTCTGAAACGGAATCTAATTAGAATCGTACACAAATTCCGTTTCAAACGCAACAACCGGTTCGAACATGGAACCGGTTGTTGCGTTTGAACGGAATTTGTATCCGATTCTATTTAGATTCCGTTTCAGAATTCGGATTGAGTTAACTGGGTTACAGAGCGGGGAAATCTAGCAGGATTCTGGCAGAAAAAGCTTTGCTAGCTTTTTTTGTGACTCGGTATGAGATATCTATAGTCAATTGATACATATAGTCAATTGAACTTAACTGAAGCATCATGATTGCAGTTTGAAATGATATTTTATAATAATAAATCAAGAAAAAATAAACATGCGTGGTTTTATCAGCAACTCGACGTCGTCGTGCTATCTTGTCGCACCCGCCATTTTGACGTTCCGAGAAAAACGCGTTTTAATGTTTGATCTTGAATAAACAAAAACGAAAGCACGCAATGTAAACAATAACAAACACATTTTGTTTGGTTCACCATTCTGTGCATTGTCCCGAAGTTTGGTTGAAGTTGGTTGCTGGAGTCCCGAGTTATAATTAAAAATGTTTACGGTAGTCTAACTTGTACGTGCGTCAAACGCATCCTGACCTGAAATCCCTTTGCCCTTTGTCGCACTTACATCAATTTTCAGTGAGTGACAAGATAGCACGACAGGATTGAAACTTCTTTTACATGTAGAGTGACAAAAATTTTCGGAGCTTTTTTGGTTTTCATTGAATATCTCAGGATTGAAATCGAATTTTGGGGATCTGTGAAGGTCAAAAGATGAGGCATTGTGAGCTGCACAAAATGGCGTTCTTAACTCAATTTGGCCCAAAATGCACGTACGACAAGTTAGCACGATGGCGATGAACTGTAAACAAATCTATTGTTTAGTTTCGGTCAACCATTTATGAAATTAATATGAAAAAATGTGCATCAAAATTACTTTTTAATTATTTTTATGTTTACAGTTATTTTTTAAAACGTTTTCTCTGATCTTTTTCGGAAACAAATGTTTTTAAATGTCTGTTAGGTTTTTTTGTTGTTTAAAGCCAAATTTGTTAATTCAATTCAATTCGGTTTTATTTGTGAATAATCAATTTACAATGAGTTCATTTAGGTACACAACAGAGTTTTGGTGTTCCTTTCAGCTGTGATTTACATCGTAATTCAATCGAAAAATTATTACTTATAACTATGGAATAGACAAGAGTAAGAAAAAGTTTTCAAAAAACTTACAGAATGTGCAATTGGAAAAGGATAGATAGAGATAGCTTAAAACTAGATCACAGACAAAAATAATATCAATTATAGATGTGCTTGAACATCAGCTCCCCGAGGGCCAGAAATTGCTCCGCCTTGTTACGGCAGCTCCGAAACCGCGTCATCATCTCCCCCGCGAGAGCAAAGAACTCCGGCAGGGTAAAGAGATCTTCCCCGATGACTCCTTGCTGGGCCGCATCGCCGCTACCGGCAGCGACCACGCTGGCAAACGAACGCCCCCATCCAGGAGGGATCGCTGGGTTGTCCGCTGGAACCGTACGCTGCCCAACTGCAGGAACGGCTGCGCTCGTAATTCGCTGAGGAGAGTGGGACGCTGCTGCTTTTTTCTTCCTCTTTTCCTGCTCCTCGAGGTAAGCCTTGCGCGCGACGCATCCGCGGTAGTTACCGGTATGGTTGCCTTCACAATTCGCGCACTTTACGCGCGGCTTAGTTTGTTCTGCGTTTTCCCCCAAGTCCGCCTTTCGTGGCAGTGCGCACGCCTCCAAGAGGTGTGACTCACCGCACTTCACGCAGCGGGGCCGGAGGTTGCAGTTCCGCGAGCCGTGGCCGAATTTCTGGCAACGGTGGCATTGCGCTACGTCTGTCGGGTTCTTGGTGTAAAACCGCCAGTTTACCCAAAAACCGTCCAACGTCTTAGTCCGCCGCAGATCTTGGATCTTGACGGTGCCGCGGTCGAAGTACAATAGGTACAGGGTGTGTGTACCTGTGACTGTTGTCTTTCGCGAGAGCACTTTTATCTCCCGTGGCTTTATTCCGGCGTTCGAGAGGTGTCGCTTCAGGTCGGCGATCGGACGGTCTTGGTATTGTCGCTCTGGCACTAAATCGAACCAAGCCATTTCCACTCTCGCCGCAATTTTTCTCTCCGCCGATTTTCTGTGAACACAACTTTTGCTTGATTATTTAATGAAAAAAAATATAACAAAATACGATCCCGCCAGCTTCCGGATTAGATTCTTCGAGTCTATCGGGGTTTACTTCTTCCGGCTGATCCTCTTTCAGATACTCTTCTTCCGTGTAGCTTTCCTCGGACTCTTCATCTTCCTCCACCTGCCTGTCGGGGTAATTTTCACTGTAAAGTTTGAAGAAAGTCGAAAACATGTATTATTCATCTTTTTTTTTGTAAAAAGTGAAAACATACAAATTTTCTTGGGAAAACATGACGCGAACCGCTTTGTTTTTCTTTCTGTGACGTTTCGTCTTGCGTTTAACACATGT
This sequence comes from Culex quinquefasciatus, assembly GCF_015732765.1. Taxonomy (NCBI): domain Eukaryota; kingdom Metazoa; phylum Arthropoda; class Insecta; order Diptera; family Culicidae; genus Culex; species Culex quinquefasciatus. The sequence continues at coordinate 103,222,083 of NC_051863.1, forward strand.
CGTTACACTCAGAATTAGAATTAGATAAGTTTGCAAAGTAATCACTTCGGAAGTGTCAGATAAGTCGCCGCGATAATTCGGTTTATTTCCGAAATCACAATAACCCTGCAAGACGACTTTAACAGGGGACTTCTCTGGGTCGTATGTGTAGAAGTTGAAGTTGCTACGCTTCAGTTCATCAAGCACCAGGTCGAAATCTTTTCTGTTCAGTGTGATCACTTGCACTGCCGACTTACCGATTTTCAGACAATATCCGAGGCCTTCCAGCAACTCGTCAACATCGTCCGCCAACGTGTCCAAAACAAAAATTGGAGGTGGTCTTCGTTCCGTTGGAGAATTGTTCTTTTTTGACGTCGGCACTTTTTTCCGTGCACGACCATCATCGTCGTCGTCGTCGTCGGTAGTGCTGCTACCGTCGGTGTTGCTGTTTTCTTCGTCGTCGCTCAGCATCTGGAACTCGTTCCTGATGGGGATGTTGGCGGATGTTGATGTGCCACTGGTCGTGGCACCGGAAGTACCGGAACGGGTTCGCACTGGTGATCTTGGGACATATCCGGGATGTAGTAACTTTTTATCGATGCCTTCAGCGCTGACGCTCCCCTGCGCGATGGCGGCCGACACGGCGTTGGTTTGTTTACCTTTTTGCACACGGCCAGTAGACGAACTTCGCGGGTTTTTCGAGGCCGCACTCGAACTGCCACGGCCACGGCCGGCCTTTGGCATGCTGCAGGAGCAAACTCGCGGCTAATCACGGTAGGGGAAGGTGGGGCAAGACGACTGTTATGATTCTCTCGTTGTAATGATGAACACCGGTTGCTAATATTTAACACTTCTTTATTCCACGCTTTCTTCTGTCCGCACTCGTCGCACTCGACACGCACTCGCACTACACACGTCCGACCTCGACCTCGCGTGGTGTCTTTCTCCCCCATGCCCCTTTCCGTGTTGCCAAAACTCCCAGTACAGATCTCTACATTCCCCCCTTACTTTAATGTGATCAGCTAGGTTTCGTAGTCTCGCAGATACTCGGGCTTGCGTGCCCGCCTAGACGGCCGGGATCGACCCGGTGATGATTCATCTCCGCCATAGATATCGTGTCCGCAGGATATCCATTATCTGGTCCATCTTCCGCCACAGAGTTCGTTTCCACCAAGTTCCCGTTATCTGGTTCCGCCTGGTCCTGGTCCAGCAATGGTTTCAGATGTGCCACGTTCCGGTGCAGAATCCGTCCTGTTGTATTTGATTTCAATGTTGCGTCTGAACCCTTCAACTCCGTGATGATAAACTCCTCTGGTGCAAATGTAGTTGATAGTTTGTTCTCCTTTACTGTTCGCTTAGCCACCACCACCGCGCCTTCTTTGAGTTCCGTAGGTTTGGCGCGTCGTTTTGTGTTGGTGTACTCTGCCTCCTTGAGTTTCTTCGACCAATCCTGATCACGGACAGATTCCTCGTTCGCCGTCGCTGTTTGGTTGCTGATGCTGGGCAGCTTATCTCGAAGTATTCGACCGAACATCAAGAACGACGGTGCCACTCCCGTCGTGGTATGTGGTGTTGAGTTGTACATCAGCAAGAATGACCGCAGCTCCCAAATCCAGTCTCCCACACCCGACTCTTGGCTAATCTTGAGATTCTTGAGTATTGACTTGTTGGCCCTTTCCACCTCACCGTTCGCCTGAGGCCAGTATGGCGTTGTTCGTCGTAACTCGATGCCGTACTCGAACAGAATCTTCTCATCTCCTCACTTATGAATTGTGGCCCATTGTCCGCCTTGATCGACTCTGGAATCCCAAATCTACAGAAGATTTCGTGCAAGACTTCGACAGTACGCTTTGCGGTGATCTGCTTCATAACCACGACTTCAGTGAATCGACTAAAATAGTCAACAAGAACCAGGAGCGAATGGCCGGAGGGCAGCGGCCCCATGAAATCGATGGCCACATCCGTCCAGGCCTTCTCTGGCATCCTGGAACGCTGCAATGGTTCTGGCGAGCCAAGGTTGGAAACTAGTATACACGATTTACACCGTTTAACTGCAGTTGCCACTTGTTTATCCATTGTTGGCCACCAAACCTTTTGTCTCAGCCTCCGTTTCATCGATTCAATCCCTGGATGAGCTTCATGCGCAATTTGGATCACCTTGCTCCACATCGTTTGTGGGACCACCAAACGATTTCCTCGAAGCAACACACCGTTAGCCGAGCACAGTTCGTCCATAAATGGTTTAAACTCGGCCGGCATGGTTTCCCGTTGATTTCCACGTAGTGACTCAAGCGCTTGCTGGATGCTCTCGTCATCGATTGTTGCGTTCACGACGTCCTTGAAGGTAAGGGCTTCCGGTACGGCCTGGATGCTTACGAAACGTATGTAATTCTCCGTATCGTTATCAAACTGCGGATCATCAGAGATTGACATTCGAGACAAAACATCTGCCAGGTTTGCTGAGCCCGAAATGTGATCGATTTCATATGTGTACACCTGTAACCTCAAGACCCATCGCTCAATGCGGGCACATGGCCGAGATCGTGGACTGAATAGAAACTTCAACGCCTTGCAATCCGTCAGCAGCAAAAACTTGATCCCCAGCAAGTAGTGGCGGAATTTCTCGACTCCCCACACCAATGACAATGCCTCACGCTCGGTCTGAAAGTACTTCTTTTCCAGTTCTGTCAGTGCTTTGCTAGCGTACGCGATAACCCGGGATTTGCCTTGTTGATCTTCTTGCAGTAAAATCGCTCCCAATCCGACTGGACTGGCGTCCGTGATGAGCTTAGTACGATCCTTTGTATTGAAAAACCCCAGATAATCAACGTTGCACATCGCTTGTTTGATCCCGTTGAATGCTGCTCGTTCTATGTCGGTCCACCTGAATGTCACATGTAGTCGCAGCAACTGCCGAAGCGGTTCCGTTTTGCCTGCCAGATTCGGGATAAACCGACCCACGTAACCGACTAACCCCAGAAAACTCCGTAGCTCAGCCGTGTTTTGTGGTTCTCGGAACTTCTGAATTGCCTCGATTCTGGATTCTGTCGGTCGAACCCCTTTGGTAGACAACTCGTGTCCCAGGAACTCAAGCGTCTCAACGTTGAAAAGGCATTTCTCCTTATTGAAAAGAACGTCATGCTCTTCCAAACGCTCCAACAGGGCGGTCAAACGCTTGTCATGCTCATCTTGTGTCGTCCCAAACACAACCACATCGTCAAGGTAGACTATGACGCCATCCAAGCCGGCTACCAAAGCCTCCATTATTTTCTGGAACAACTCTGGGGCAGCACTAATGCCAAACATCAACCGTTTGTACCTATGTTTAACAAGATAAAAAAAATTTTTATTAGAAAACTTTACTGGCTAAAATTACACTAGTCATTGATTTATTGAAGCACCCAAACTGGCCAGAATTTAGTCTTTATTGATTATCAATCAGAGTCATACAAATTGTCTACCTGTAGAGTCCCTTTTTGGTCAAGAACGTTGTAATTGGACGCGATCGCTCCGATATCTCGATCTGGTGGTAGGCGTCTTTAATATCAATTTTAGAAAACCGCACTGCCCCATCTACCGAAGCCAGAAGTTCGTCCACCAATGGTAGTGGGTGAGTCTCCCGGATGACAGCCTGGTTAGCTCGCCTCATGTCGACACACAGACGTATGTCCCCGTTGTCTTTGATCACGGGCACTATTGGAGACACCCATGATGATGGACCCTTAACTGGCTCGATGATGTCCTTGTCCAGGAGTGACTTCAGCTTTGCCTCGATTTTCTCCTCCAGTGCAATTGGCGGCCTGCGATACGGCTGTTGCACCGGTTATACGTTTGGGTCAATAGGAATCTCCACCAACACATCTCGCATTTTGGGAAAAGCTTTGCCTTGAGTTCCTTCGACTGCGCCAACATCAAAGCCCACCTTAAGAACCTTCAAGTCTTTAGCCGTGTAGTCTCCGAGGAGGCACTGTTGTCCACCCTTCACGACGTAAAACTTGGCAAAAGATCGGTTCGGTCCTGCCACGATCTCCGCACTGAACATTCCAATTATGTCCATCGGCTCCTTCACGGCATAGCTGGTCAGCATGCGGTCGACTTCGATGGTTTCGTTCAGCGCGTTGACGTCAGCTTTCTTCATCTGCTCCCAAACCGTCTGCGAAATTATGTTGGCATCGGCACCAGAATCGATGATCATCGGAATCTCGACTCCTCCCACTTGGAAGGTGAAAACGTTCCGGCCCATAGCGTAGAAAACGTAATCCTTTGATTCACGGTTCTCTGTCTCATCAGTAACTGCACGAATCCGTTTGGTGTCCACCCGGTCGCTTGCTTCCTCATGACTCCGTTTCTTAGCCCGAGTTCGACTGAAACAACGAACTGCCCAGTGCCCTACTCTTCCGCAGAGGCCGCACGTATCATTGAAAGCCGGGCACTGTTCGTCCCCACGCGTATGTCCAAAATAGCCACAGCGATGGCACGTCGGTTGAGCCATCCGGTTGGGGTGCGAGACGTTCTGCCAGTGGGCCGGACCCTGCGGAATTCGTTGTTGTCCCGGACCTTGTTGGAGGCGTTGTTGTCCTGGTCGTGAAGTATTTTGCCCGTGGCCCGGTCCCTGCAGGTATCGTTGGTGTTCTGGTCGTGGCGCCGATGCGTTCCGTTCGCGGAACGACTTCTGCTGAAACTTCTCCTTTCCCATCGGCCGCGCCCCGATTTTGAAGACGTCAGGAACCACAGCCGGCCGTACCTCATTTGTCCATTTCTTCGAATGCTTGCCAACCTCTTCGGTGCTGCTTCCCATAGCAAGGATTTCCTTCAACGACCGATCCTTCTGCAACAATTTATTGCGCAGATCATCTGAGTGGCATCCAGCTGTAATCCGGTCGGCGATAAGTTCGTCTGCATGTTTTGCCGAGTAGCCGCACCGTGCAATCTGCTTCCGAAGTCGCATTACAAAATCAGCAAACCGTTCGCCAGGTTTTTGTTCCAGTTTATGGAAAAGATGGCGTTCGTACGTTTTACGCCGAAACGGTTCAAAGTGATCCGTAAGAACCTGGACGGCCACATCGTAGAAAGGTGGGTCACGGCTCACGTGCGGTACCTTGTCCGCTGCTGGCAACAACTTGAGCAAACCTTGCAACCCAGGACCACCCAAATAGACAAGATACGCCCGTTTGTCTCGCTGGGTTTTGATCTTATGTACGACGAAGTACGATTCCAAGTCTTGTCTCCAGGTGTCCCACTCAGCCGGCAGTAGACTTGCCTCGATGTTCACGTCAAACGGTTTGATTCGGCTGTTTTCCATCCTGTGTAAATAGGAAAATGTTAGACTTCTCCTTTATTTATTTTTTTTCAATTTTCAAATTCTGAAATGCCCGAAAACATGTCCACTGAAAAACCTCACGGTGTTGGACAAAGTATTTTTCTTCCGGTGTATCCGAAAGCATGTCCACCGAAAGACCTCACGGTGTTGGACAAAGTATTTTTATCTTCCGGTGTAACCGAAAACATGTCCACCGAAAAACCTCACGGTGTTGGACAAAGTATTTTTCTTCCGGTGTAACCGAAAACATGTCCACCGAAAGACCTCACGGTGTTGGACAAAGTATTTTTACCTTCCGGTGTAACCGAAAACATGTCCACCGAAAAACCTCACGGTGTTGGACAAAGTATTTTCCTTCCGGTGTAACCGAAAACATGTCCACCGAAAAACCTCACGGTGTTGGACAAAGTATTTTAACCTTCCGGTGTAACCGAAAACATGTCCACCGAAAAACCTCACGGTGTTGGACAAAGTATTTTTCTTCCGGTGTAACCGAAAACATGTCCACCGAAAAACCTCACGGTGTTGGACAAAGTATTTTTCTTCCAGTGTATCCGAAAGCATGTCCACCGAAAGACCTCACGGTGTTGGACAAAGTATTTTTATCTTCCGGTGTAACCGAAAACATGTCCACCGAAAAACCTCACGGTGTTGGACAAAGTATTTTTCTTCCGGTGTAACCGAAAACATGTCCACCGAAAGACCTCACGGTGTTGGACAAAGTATTTTTACCTTCCGGTGTAACCGAAAACATGTCCACCGAAAACCTCACGGTGTTGGACAAAGTATTTTCCTTCCGGTGTAACCGAAAACATGTCCACCGAAAAACCTCACGGTGTTGGACAAAGTATTTTAACCTTCCGGTGTAACCGAAAACATGTCCACCGAAAAACCTCACGGTGTTGGACAAAGTATTTTTCTTCCGGTGTAACCGAAAACATGTCCACCGAAAAACCTCACGGTGTTGGACAAAGTATTTTTCTTCCGGTGTATCCGAAAGCATGTCCACCGAAAGACCTCACGGTGTTGGACAAAGTATTTTTATCTTCCGGTGTAACCGAAAACATGTCCACCGAAAAACCTCACGGTGTTGGACAAAGTATTTTTCTTCCGGTGTAACCGAAAACATGTCCACCGAAAGACCTCACGGTGTTGGACAAAGTATTTTTACCTTCCGGTGTAACCGAAAACATGTCCACCGAAAAACCTCACGGTGTTGGACAAAGTATTTTCCTTCCGGTGTAACCGAAAACATGTCCACCGAAAAACCTCACGGTGTTGGACAAAGTATTTTAACCTTCCGGTGTAACCGAAAACATGTCCACCGAAAAACCTCACGGTGTTGGACAAAGTATTTTTCTTCCGGTGTAACCGAAAACATGTCCACCGAAAAACCTCACGGTGTTGGACAAAGTATTTTTACCTTCCGGTGTAACCGAAAACATGTCCACCGAAAAACCTCACGGTGTTGGACAAAGTATTTTCCTTCCGGTGTAACCGAAAACATGTCCACCGAAAAACCTCACGGTGTTGGACAAAGTATTTTAACCTTCCGGTGTAACCGAAAACATGTCCACCGAAAAACCTCACGGTGTTGGACAAAGTATTTTAACCTACCGGTGTAACCGAAAACATGTCCACCGAAACACCTCACGGTGTTGGACAAAGTATTTTTCTTCCGGTGTAACCGCAAACATGTCCACCGAAAAACCTCACGGTGTTGGTCAAAGTATTTTTCTTCCGGTGTAACCGAAAACATGTCCACCGAAAAACCTCACGGTGTTGGACAAAGTATTTTAACCTTCCGGTGTAACCGAAAACATGTCCACCGAAAAACCTCACGGTGTTGGACAAAGTATTTTCCTTCCGGTGTAACCGAAAACATGTCCACCGAAAAACCTCACGGTGTTGGACAAAGTATTTTAACCTTCCGGTGTAACCGAAAACATGTCCACCGAAAAACCTCACGGTGTTGGACAAAGTATTTTAACCTTCCGGTGTAACCGAAAACATGTCCACCGAAAAACCTCACGGTGTTGGACTTTTCGTTTATCCACCGGCCTTCCTTGCAACCCAGCGTGACGAAATTTCCGTTTCTTGCTAATCTACGAATAGTACTCAAAACTGAGTAGAAACATGCCAAATGGGTAGCTCACCGGTGTTACCTCTTTTCTATGTACCTTGGCCATAGCAACCCGACTTCAAGCGATTTCACCAATACACTGATATTTCTCTGTATACTTCTATCATACCTTCTTCCAGCTAGCCAGCCCAAAATGGCCTCAGGGCGTAATCCCAGCGTTCCGATCCTTTGTCGCACAACGAAAATTCTTTTTCGCACGCCTTCCTCTGATTTTCCAGTCGTCGCCAAATGTTATGATTCTCTCGTTGTAATGATGAACACCGGTTGCTAATATTTAACACTTCTTTATTCCACGCTTTCTTCTGTCCGCACTCGTCGCACTCGACACGCACTCGCACTACACACGTCCGACCCACGGATACGTCACGACTGTCATCCACATACAAAGCGAGTGAAGTCAAAATCGAACCAAGATCGAACCAAGTTTTTGCAGCGAGGTTTTTGAAAATGTTTTATGCACATGAATAATTTTTGTTTTAATCACCAAGTTTTTTTTTCAAGCGATTTACATTTAATTTCAGATTTAAACTTTAATTAATATTCAAATACACTCAACCCCCGGTGGTTGGTCACTTTTTCGTTTGACATTTTTTAGTTTGTACCCCGTTGGTTTGACAAAGTCAAACTAAAAAGTGATGAACTGTCACTTTATACACGGCGCTCACGCACACTATCAAAACAAACGATTGGTGGTGTGTGTGAACTCCGTGTAAAAGGGGTGTCAAACTAAAGAGTGACCTCGTTCGTTTGACAACAGTTGGTGTCAAACCATCGGTGTTTGAGTGTAACTTGTAGCAATTGTAGTTTTTTAAACGATTTAAATTTAATCTCAGATTTAGAACAGGATGCAATGAATAATCATCGAAATATGTTGATCAAACTCGTGGTTGAATTATGTTTAAATGTTAAATAAACTGAGTATTCTAAAATTGTAATTGGATTTAAACCAACAGTCAGGAAGAATCTTACCAAACTAATTTTGTTTCAAGGAAACTGAATATATTTAATTTTTAGTGTAATGTTACGTGTTGTTCTAGTACAACTTTGTTTATCGGTCTTATAAATGATAAATGAGGAAATCTGTACGTAATCCTTGCCATTTACTTAAATATATAAGCAAAATATGATTAAAACGAAAAATTAATTAATTTTAAGATAAAAATTAATTATTTTGTTTCATACAGCCTTTTCAAAAACCCCACGTAAACAACATTGACAGCGCCTTTGGCGGTGACTTCGGGAAAGTGCATGCCTGTCAGATCCCTGGTCCGACCTCGACCTCGCGTGGTGTCTTTCTCCCCCATGCCCCTTTCCGTGTTGCCAAAACTCCCAGTACAGATCTCTACAACGACCATATGGGGCAAGAGGAACAATCGCTCGTACGGCCGTAATTTTTACAATTTTGATTATTTCCAGTATGACGAATTGTTGCTAGCAATGCAATTAGCTGATTCTACTACCACATAACCGTCAAAACGACGTAAATGCCACGGTGCATGAGATTTAATGAAGTTTTTTCAAAACCTTTGTTTTCTTATAATATTAGGAAAGTACAAAATAAGGCTTAGGATTCGTTTTAAGGCTCATTTTATCAAAATGCTATTTTTCCTAGAGCAGTAGTGTCCCTACCAATGACATGCACCTATTCGAAGTATGATTTAACTTTTGGTTATTTTTGTTGAGAGTTTAAAAAAAATCTTGTTCAGGTGGGGCAAGTGTACCATATAGATTTTTAGTATGGAAAAAAATACGAATTGCTGCAACAACATATTTTATTGGGAAAGAAATGCTTAAAAGTACTTAAAAACTGATAAATAATTGTTAACAAAAAATTTCCAAACAAAATATAGTGATATCATGAAAATTTAATATTTATCATCTCAGTAATAATTTTTTTGTAAAAACGATAAATTTTTAGTAAAATATTATTTTTAATCTAAAACTGAAAGAAACGTTTCAAATACATTGTAATCTGATGTATCTAAGTGATAACAGTTCAATTGTTAGCAAATTAGCATGTTGTTTCATGCATTGTTCCTCTTGCCCCAACGGGTTGTTCGTCTTGCCCCACTAGTTGAGTAGAACGCACGGAAAATCAAAAATTTTAAAATCAGTTTTTACAGTCAAAAACAGGATTTTTCAAAAACCTATTCTATCAAAGTCTTAGTCAAGACCTGGAATAAGATGATTATAAAAAATCCGACAAATTTTTCACGTTTTTAATGGGTTATAACGAGCATTTCCTTAGCTTGGTACACTTGCCCCACTTTCCCCTAAACTACGGCGAAAAAAATCGAAAAAACGATGGAGCACTGAGCACTTGACTGCTGCTTGCTCTCGTTCGTACACGGAGGTCCAAATTTGTTAACAAAACATATTTGTTTATGATGAAAAGTGAGCAAAATCCATCTTTTATTCATTATATCTATCATTAGACCTGCACCATGCATCAAAACATCAAATATCGGTTAAATTTGGGTCATTCCATCTCAACTGTGCACGAAAAAATGCAAATTTGAAAATTACCCTCTCCGATCCTGCTCAAATTTGGCAGAGCTGTTGATACTATCAAAACATGCAAGAATCCCAAATTTCATCCAAATCGAACCACCCCCTCCATTTTTGTACCTCCCCAAAAAATCGACTTTTTGGCGATTTTTGACCAAACCTCCTAGTTTCAAACGGCGATGGCTCAGGAACCACAAATCTTAGAAGGTCGGTCTTAAACTCAATTTTGAAGGAAATTGGACGTAGAATCCATTTCCGTGATCAAAATTTTGATTAATTTATTTTTTCTACCTGTATTGCGCAATTGAAAACTTTAAACGGTCGTATCTCAAAACACCCCAACTTATTTTTTTTATTTGACCTCGCCATCATGTTCCCCGGCCAAATTTACATAAGAATCACTTATCGACAGAAATGAATATGTTTCGTTCCAGAGATATCGAATTTTAAAGTTTTGTGTTTTCGAGATTACCTACATCAGCTTCATTTGCCGCATCTGCTAGAAGCACACAGGCGGGCTGATCAATAACTGCTACCTGGTGTTCTGGGAGATGATTGATTTAATTTTTTTTTTAAATTTTACGCAAATATTTATTCAAATGGCTCATAGGGGAAATACTCGTATGTTTGGCAAATTAAGTCCTCGCTCCTAGTTTCGTCCAATTTGCTCATTTTCACTATTTAAACAACAAATTTTGCAAAACTTTCGATAGAAACTTGCTTGTTCACTTCTTATTGAGCTATTTATCACTCGATTTCAGTTGAAAACGCTTGACGGCTGTAATTGAATGCCAAAGCGCTGATATGGCAACATTAGAGGAACGCTGGAATTAGATACTGTTCCCCCTTGATCAATCTATTTTTGTGAAAGGAATATTTATTGGGTTATTTTGAATTCACCGTTTTTTACGTGCCGTCATCTGGGGCGAATCGGGACTACAGTCTGAATAGGGACAGCAGTGTTTAGAGCACTTAAAGGTTTTAAATTTGGAAATGGGTGAAGACATTTTGTTGGTCTGAGTCTGTTCTATCTGAAACCTACCAGAAAAATCAAAATATTGTGCTCTAACATGGTTAAAATGCTGTCCCAATTCGCCCCATGTGTCCCAATTCGCCCCAGTTGACGGTGTTGCTAACCGTTTTAGAGTACCTCCTAGGCCATGACTAGGGCCTTTATCATGGGCGGTAGCAAAATAGTGTCATTCAGCAAAAACCCCAAAACCTGCTTTATTATTATTATTATTATAGTTTATTATTGACACTTTACCATAATTTGGCAAATCTGATTTATGGTTCAAAATATTGATAATATTAAATCAATTTTTATATTGTGAGCCAGCTCCATTTGATTTAAAGATGATTTTGGTCAAGTTACATTTAATAAAAAAAAAACTTATACGTGAGGACAGCAGTTGTATTGTGTTCCAAGAATCCAAGAATGATAGAAGAAAAAAAACACTGTTGTTCGGAGGGTGTCGAAATCATCGCAACTAAATTTGGAGAATTAGCCGCTTCGCAGCAGATCAAACTTTGTGATTTTCTTACATTTTTCAGTTTTGTACTTTCCAGAAATTCTTTTTCTACTCCTTGTGATCGTCCTTCATTAGAGTACAACGTATCAACAAATTTTATTCATTTTAATTCATATGTTTTACTCAATTATGTATCGTGCACTTATTGTTCAGTGTTACTAACAAGATTAATTGCATTTTCCTGCTCGCTCCGTCGGAATCCAATTCTGCCCTTTACTGTGTGTCGTTATTGCTCTGTCCTGTGGGTTAACATAGAAATTCACTTAATTCATTTTTTTGAGCAGATAAACATTAGCGATTAAACTCCAGTTTCCTACAGTGTTATAGAGTTAATTTTTGCCCAATTTGATAAAGATTATTTATGATGAAATATTATTTCAATAAATGACCAGGTAGTAGTTATTGATCAGCCCGCCTGTGTTTTTCTAGCAGATGCAGCGAATGAAGCTCATGTAGGCAATCTCGAAAACACACAACTTGAAAATTCGATATCTCTGGAACGAAACATATTCATTTCTGTCGATAAGTGATTCTTATGTAAAATTGGCCAGGGAACACGATGGCGAGGTCAAATAAAAAAAATAAGTTGGGGTGTTTTGAGATACGACCGTTTAAAGTTTTCAATTGCGCAATACAGGTAGAAAAAATAAATTAATCAACATTTTGATCACGGAAATGGATTCTACGTCCAATTTCCTTCAAAATTGAGTTTAAGACCGACCTTCTAAGATTTGTGGTTCCTGAGCTATCGCCGTTTGAAACTAGGAGGTTTGGTCAAAAATCGCCAATAAGTCGATTTTTTGGGGAGGTACAAAAATGGAGGGGGTGGTCCGATTTGGATGAAATTTGGGATTCTTGCATGTTTTGATAGTATCAACAGCTCTGCCAAATTTGAGCAGGATCGAAGAGGGTAATTTTCAAATGCTGTTCCGCTTCAGATGGAATGACCCATTTGGTATAAAAATAACAGTTTGCCTACACAGAAAAAATATGTGAATTTATTCGACACGGAAAAAATGAATCACATGTAAACTCAGTTGATTTAAACTTGACATTCGACGTAAACTGTTGAATCATACGTAAAATCATGTTTTTACGTATATTTTGTCTCAAATTTACATCAAATTGCACTTAAATTTAAATGTTTAATGACGTGCAAAAGTGTTACATCCTTGGTTACATCATAAATGATGTAACATTCGGAAATATTTTTTGTGTGTATAGTGGACCTGGGTCCACAATCGGATTATGGAGCCGGGTCCACTATAGGAAAAGGGGGTCCATAACAGGCAAAACATACTTTTTTTTCAAATGGCTATTTTTCTGCTCAAAAACAAAAAAACTGATGAAACAAATAGTCAAAATTGTCCAAAAGACTACTGTTTTCATTGTTTTGTACAAAGGGTTATGAAAAGGGGCTTAAAATATTGAAAATTTGTGAAAAATGTGCATCGGCTCTACTAGGGGGTCAAAAATGGTTGAAATACCCTATTAACCAGCTAAATTAATTTAAATTTTATTTCTTCATAACTGATTTAACTGGGTCACAGAGCGAAATCTGTAAGAATTTTGTTAGAATTTTGCTAGAAAATTCTTACAGGGCGAAATCTGTCAGAATTTTGCTAGAATGTTCTAACAGAAAAAATATCTGTCGAAAATGACGTCATTTTCGCATTCCTCGTAGTTGATCGTGTTTTCACCGGTCATCTTTCTTTCTTTCGGAGGTTTTTCGTAAAGACGGACGTTTTTATTCCTCTTGCCACATTATTCTTAAACAAGGTAAGTTGATGAAAAAGTGAAAAATGTCTCTAAAAAACACCCAGGAACTGGAGAGTATAAAAGATTTTTAAGGCGACTGAAATAGTTCAACGGACAATCCGGAAATAAAACCGCAAAACTCCAGTTTCCTAGGTTATGTTCTTCTACAAGGATTTTCGTGAAATTATTTAAAGGAACCGTCTTATGCGCTTACTGAAAGAAATTTAACTTCCACCTCTTGGGAAACCTTGCGAAAATAAGTAACAAAATAATGTTTTTTTTTGTCACAGGTTTTCGATGGTGTTGCGTTGCAGGAAAATGGCCGGATTTTAACTCCAAATAGGCCCCCCAGATATGAAGGCATCAGGATTGCCTTCATTCGAGAAAACCAGATAGCGGAAAGTGATGAATACACCGCTAGGAAGAGGAAAACTATGAAGCTGTGGTGTGATTAAATGAAAAAAAATGAGTAGTGTAATCATTAGGGTGGTCCAAACCCGGACTTTTTTGGGGCTACCCCCTGAAATCAAAGATTGACCCATCACTAGGCTAAATTCCAAATTTAACCTCATTCTGACCACGGGAACCCGTCCCTCCAATCGCTTAAAGTTTGTATGGGAAAAATCGTCAAAACGTATGGAGAAAAACAACTGTTTTACTTTTATACCTGTTGAAGGCGCCATAATCATCCGATTCTTACCATTTCTCAAATGTAGAACCTTCATTAAATTTAGAACAACTTTCCCGAAGACCCCATATTTTTAAGATTTTCCCCCCAAAGCTGATCATTTTTGCGCGGCCAGCTGTAAGGGGCTACCTAACAATGATGTTTATTTCCAATTCTTACAAGCACGTGCTCTCTCTCAGGTTCAAATCCTCTCGCGAGCTTGCTCGCCTGCGTGCCTGCCTGTTTGCCTGCAAGCGCGCGCGCTGTTTCTCTGCTTGGACTTTTGTCGTCGTCGCCGTTTTCGTTTGCTATCCGCTTCGCTCAATGTCCGTATATTTAACAGGTCCGGCTGAAAACGCCTCGGTTTAGTATTAGTAAGCAAAAAAGTGTCAACATTCGCGATGCCTACGGTGATGACGTCATACCGTTCTCGCTTCTACAGGATGGTATATAAAATTTATTGAAAATGTACTTCAAATTAACATTTATGATCCAATAAACATTTTTTACGTTTCAACAGATGAAATAATGATCATGTTTTGCATAAAATCAAATATTGCAACAGAAAAAAAAAGAATACACCAACAATTTTTGAATGTAAAGCTCTTAACCACTTGTAGTTTAGAGCAGAATCGATTTATCACGCCATTCCATGGGGGTAGTACCATCAACTGGAGTGAATCGGGACTGCAGTCTGAATAGGGACAGCGCTTATAAACGACAGCTACACCAGCAGGGCTTCCTGATCTTCCACCCGTTCCTTGGAGGCACCGAATCTGGAATCACCTCGCTGCTGATTGAGCTCATGTTGGTCTAGTACGGCAAGAAGTCCGAGCTGGAGTTTGCCATTCACCCAGCCCCCTAGATCGTCACGGGTAGAGACCTCGTCAGGGTGCAACACATCGCTAGCATGTTGTTCAACACGACCGCAAGTTTGATAGCCTCGCCGGTGTTGACAACTTCTCCAGCAAGACCGGTGCCAGCACGCACGTGTCGTGTTCCAATATCTGGTACCGACTGTTGTGGATAAGGTCACCACGGTCGGCACCGGAACGAACCATTAGCTGTTCCACCAGAGCAGCTGATTGCAGACAAAGAGGATGCCTTCGACAACGACGTCGTGCTGGTCCGCCTCCGCAAGCTGGCCGGCCAGTGCACCGGTCCGGAATGCTTTCTGATCTCAAAATCATTCCATTCGGTGGCACCGAATCTGGATTAACCTCGCTGCCGATGGAGCGTCTGACCGTCGACAACGGCAAGAAGTTCATGCTGAAGTTTGCTATGACCCAGTCTCGCAAGTCGCGACCGCCGTCGTTAAGCCGTACAACTGGACATCAACCCGACATACACCAATCTGAACCAGCTGATTGGCCAAATCATGTCCTTGGTCACCGTATATTTAAGCCTCGTTTTGATCGAGTTCCAGACCAATTTGGTGCCGTACCCTAGAATCCACCGACCGTTCGCCAACGAACAACTCTCCGTCGTCTGGCTAACCAGATGGTCAAGTGCTATACCGTGGGACTACTCTGATAGACTCTGATAAAAAATAATTGCTAAAACCATTATCCTAAATCGGCTATGTGTCCCGATTTGCCCTAGATTAAGTTTTAAGTAAATGATGCTTTCAACATTCTAAATGAAAGGTTAGCGCATGAGTACGCACTTCAAGTTGTGATTTTATTGATTTTTTTCCATTTAAAAACAAACAGAGCGTTCCGGACTACTAAACCGGTCCACTTAGGCCTATCAATGCTTCCTACTTGAGGAATTTTCGCGGGCTTCACCGATTCCGTTTGCAGGGAGTGAAAATTCAAAATCGAGTTGATGCCGAATGCCGTGTTTTGATTGTGATGGCTGCTTTTGCTGCTGCTGGAGAGGTGCATGGTTACAGTTTCGGCCTAACTGGTGCAAGTCGTCCTCGTCAAGCCATAGGATGATCGGCAGCTGCAGATGGGGCGGAAGGGGATTGTTGCTACTGGGAAGCATAGTTGAAATGTGGCAGCGGTGTACCGAGCATAGACGTGAAGACTTGGTGGGATTTAAGGCTTGAGGTCAGGCCGGCGGGCCGATTTTTTCGCTTTTTTGTTTACGTTATTGTCGCTCTCAGCGCGAGCGGCGAATGCGACGAAAACTCTCTCGTTGCTGTGCCGTGCTGCCAGACTGTGTGTTTTACACTATAGGCAAGACACGAATTCAAAACAGGTGCTTATTGTTGGTATCAAGAAGCAAATTATACTAATTTGGGGTCACTGAACTCGAATATGACCTCAAAAATACTCTAAAGTACACAGGGAATGTGTAATCCAAGATGGCGTCCAATATGGCGGTAGTAGAATATTGGAAATGTTTATACAGAAGTTTAGCAAGCAATCAGCATCTCAAGTTTAACTAATTTGGGGTCGCTAAACTCAAATATGACCTCAAAAATACTCCAAAGTACACAGGGAATGTGTAATCCAAGATGGCGTCCAATATGGCGGTAGTAGAATATTGGAAATGTTTATACAGAAGTTTCGCAAGTTATCAGCATCTCAAGTTTAACTAATTTGGGGTCGCTGAGCTCGAATATGACCTCAAAAATACTCCAAAGTACACAGGGAATGTGTAATCCAAGATGGCGTTCAATATGGCGGTAGTAGAATATTGGAAATGTGTATACAGAAGTTTCGCAAGCAATCAGCATCTCAAGTTTAACTAATTTGGGGTCGCTAAACTCAAATATGACCTCAAAAATACTCCAAAGTACACAGGGAATGTGTAATCCAAGATGGCGTCCAATATGGCGGTAGTAGAATATTGGAAATGTTTACACAGAAGTTTCGCAAGCAATCAGCATCTCAAGTTTAACTAATTTGGGGTCGCTGAGCTCGAATATGACCTCAAAAATACTCCAAAGTACACAGGGAATGTGTAATCCAAGATGGCGTCCAATATGGCGGTAGTAGAATATTGGAAATGTTTATACAGAAGTTTAGCAAGCAATCAGCATCTCAAGTTTAACTAATTTGGGGTCGCTGAGCTCGAATATGACCTCAAAAATACTCTAAAGTACACAGGGAATGTGTAATCCAAGATGGCGTCCAATATGGCGGTAGTAGAATATTGGAAATGTTTATACAGAAGTTTCGCAAGCAATCAGCATCTCAAGTTTAACTAATTTGGGGTCGCTGAGCTCGAATATGACCTCAAAAATACTCTAAAGTACACAGGGAATGTGTAATCCAAGATGGCGTCCAATATGGCGGTAGTAGAATATTGGAAATGTTCATAAAGAAGTTTAGCAAGCAATCAGCATCTCAAGTTTAACTAATTTGGGGTCGCTGAGCTCGAATATGACCTCAAAAATACTCCAAAGTACACAGGGAATGTGTAATCCAAGATGGCGTCCAATATGGCGGTAGTAGAATATTGGAAATGTTTATACAGAAGTTTCGCAAGCAATCAACATCTCAAGTTTAACTAATTTGGGGTCGCTGAGCTCGAATATGACCTCAAAAATACTCTAAAGTACACAGGGAATGTGTAATCCAAGATGGCGTCCAATATGGCGGTAGTAGAATATTGGAAATGTTTATACAGAAGTTTAGCAAGCAATCAGCATCTCAAGTTTAACTAATTTGGGGTCGCTGAGCTCGAATATGACCTCAAAATACTCTAAAGTACACAGGGAATGTGTAATCCAAGATGGCGTCCAATATGGCGGTAGTAGAATATTGGAAATGTTTATACAGAAGTTTCGCAAGCAATCAGCATCTCAAGTTTAACTAATTTGGGGTCGCTGAGCTCGAATATGACCTCAAAAATACTCTAAAGTACACAGGGAATGTGTAATCCAAGATGGCGTCCAATATGGCGGTAGTAGAATATTGGAAATGTTCATAAAGAAGTTTAGCAAGCAATCAGCATCTCAAGTTTAACTAATTTGGGGTCGCTGAGCTCGAATATGACCTCAAAAATACTCCAAAGTACACAGGGAATGTGTAATCCAAGATGGCGTCCAATATGGCGGTAGTAGAATATTGGAAATGTTCATAAAGAAGTTTAGCAAGCAATCAGCATCTCAAGTTTAACTAATTTGGGGTCGCTGAGCTCGAATATGACCTCAAAAATACTCTAAAGTACACAGGGAATGTGTAATCCAAGATGGCGTCCAATATGGCGGTAGTAGAATATTGGAAATGTTCATAAAGAAGTTTAGCAAGCAATCAGCATCTCAAGTTTAACTAATTTGGGGTCGCTGAGCTCGAATATGACCTCAAAAATACTCCAAAGTACACAGGGAATGTGTAATCCAAGATGGCGTCCAATATGGCGGTAGTAGAATATTGAAATGTTTATACAGATGTTTCGCAAGCAATCAACATCTCAAGTTTAACTAATTTGGGGTCGCTGAGCTCGAATATGACCTCAAAAATACTCTAAAGTACACAGGGAATGTGTAATCCAAGATGGCGTCCAATATGGCGGTAGTAGAATATTGGAAATGTTTATACAGAAGTTTCGCAAGCAATCAGCATCTCAAGTTTAACTAATTTGGGGTCGCTGAGCTCGAATATGACCTCAAAAATACTCTAAAGTACACAGGGAATGTGTAATCCAAGATGGCGTCCAATATGGCGGTAGTAGAATATTGGAAATGTTCATAAAGAAGTTTAGCAAGCAATCAGCATCTCAAGTTTAACTAATTTGGGGTCGCTGAGCTCGAATATGACCTCAAAAATACTCCAAAGTACACAGGGAATGTGTAATCCAAGATGGCGTCCAATATGGCGGTAGTAGAATATTGGAAATGTTTATACAGAAGTTTCGCAAGCAATCAACATCTCAAGTTTAACTAATTTGGGGTCGCTGAGCTCGAATATGACCTCAAAAATACTCTAAAGTACACAGGGAATGTGTAATCCAAGATGGCGTCCAATATGGCGGTAGTAGAATATTGGAAATGTTTATACAGAAGTTTAGCAAGCAATCAGCATCTCAAGTTTAACTAATTTGGGGTCGCTGAGCTCGAATATGACCTCAAAAATACTCTAAAGTACACAGGGAATGTGTAATCCAAGATGGCGTCCAATATGGCGGTAGTAGAATATTGGAAATGTTTATACAGAAGTTTCGCAAGCAATCAGCATCTCAAGTTTAACTAATTTGGGGTCGCTGAGCTCGAATATGACCTCAAAAATACTCTAAAGTACACAGGGAATGTGTAATCCAAGATGGCGTCCAATATGGCGGTAGTAGAATATTGGAAATGTTTATACAGAAGTTTAGCAAGCAATCAGCATCTCAAGTTTAACTAATTTGGGGTCGCTGAGCTCGAATATGACCTCAAAAATACTCTAAAGTACACAGGGAATGTGTAATCCAAGATGGCGTCCAATATGGCGGTAGTAGAATATTGGAAATGTTTATACAGAAGTTTCGCAAGCAATCAGCATCTCAAGTTTAACTAATTTGGGGTCGCTGAGCTCGAATATGACCTCAAAATACTCTAAAGTACACAGGGAATGTGTAATCCAAGATGGCGTCCAATATGGCGGTAGTAGAATATTGGAAATGTTCATAAAGAAGTTTAGCAAGCAATCAGCATCTCAAGTTTAACTAATTTGGGGTCGCTGAGCTCGAATATGACCTCAAAAATAATCCAAAGTACACAGGGAATGTGTAATCCAAGATGGCGTCCAATATGGCGGTAGTAGAATATTGGAAATGTTTATACAGAAGTTTCGCAAGCAATCAACATCACAAGTTTAACTAATTTGGGGTCGCTGAGCTCGAATATGACCTCAAAAATACTCTAAAGTACACAGGGAATGTGTAATCCAAGATGGCGTCCAATATGGCGGTAGTAGAATATTGGAAATGTTCATAAAGAAGTTTAGCAAGCAATCAGCATCTCAAGTTTAACTAATTTGGGGTCGCTGAGCTCGAATATGACCTCAAAAATACTCTAAAGTACACAGGGAATGTGTAATCTAAGATGGCGTCCAATATGGCGGTAGTAGAATATTGGAAATGTTTATACAGAAGTTTCGCAAGCAATCAACATCTCAAGTTTAACTAATTTGGGGTCGCTGAGCTCGAATATGACCTCAAAAATACTCCAAAGTACACAGGGAATGTGTAATCCAAGATGGCGTCCAATATGGCGGTAGTAGAATATTGGAAATGTTTATACAGAAGTTTAGCAAGCAATCAGCATCTCAAGTTTAACTAATTTGGGGTCGCTGAGCTCGAATATGACCTCAAAAATACTCTAAAGTACACAGGGAATGTGTAATCCAAGATGGCGTCCAATATGGCGGTAGTAGAATATTGGAAATGTTTATACAGAAGTTTCGCAAGCAATCAGCATCTCAAGTTTAACTAATTTGGGGTCGCTGAGCTCGAATATGACCTCAAAAATACTCTAAAGTACACAGGGAATGTGTAATCCAAGATGGCGTCCAATATGGCGGTAGTAGAATATTGGAAATGTTCATAAAGAAGTTTAGCAAGCAATCAGCATCTCAAGTTTAACTAATTTGGGGTCGCTGAGCTCGAATATGACCTCAAAAATACTCCAAAGTACACAGGGAATGTGTAATCCAAGATGGCGTCCAATATGGCGGTAGTAGAATATTGGAAATGTTTATACAGAAGTTTCGCAAGCAATCAACATCTCAAGTTTAACTAATTTGGGGTCGCTGAGCTCGAATATGACCTCAAAAATACTCTAAAGTACACAGGGAATGTGTAATCCAAGATGGCGTCCAATATGGCGGTAGTAGAATATTGGAAATGTTCATAAAGAAGTTTAGCAAGCAATCAGCATCTCAAGTTTAACTAATTTGGGGTCGCTGAGCTCGAATATGACCTCAAAAATACTCTAAAGTACACAGGGAATGTGTAATCTAAGATGGCGTCCAATATGGCGGTAGTAGAATATTGGAAATGTGTATACAGAAGTTTCGCAAGCAATCAGCATCTCAAGTTTAACTAATTTGGGGTCGCTGAGCTCGAATATGACCTCAAAAATACTCCAAAGTACACAGGGAATGTGTAATCCAAGATGGCGTCCAATATGGCGGTAGTAGAATATTGGAAATGTTCATAAAGAAGTTTAGCAAGCAATCAGCATCTCAAGTTTAACTAATTTGGGGTCGCTGAGCTCGAATATGACCTCAAAAATACTCTAAAGTACACAGGGAATGTGTAATCCAAGATGGCGTCCAATATGGCGGTAGTAGAATATTGGAAATGTTTATACAGAAGTTTCGCAAGCAATCAACATCTCAAGTTTAACTAATTTGGGGTCGCTGAGCTCGAATATGACCTCAAAAATACTCTAAAAAACACAGGGAATGTGTAATCCAAGATGGCGTCCAATATGGCGGTAGTAGAATATTGGAAATGTTTATACAGAAGTTTCGCAAGCAATCAGCATCTCAAGTTTAACTAATTTGGGGTCGCTGAGCTCGAATATGACCTCAAAAATACTCTAAAGTACACAGGGAATGTGTAATCCAAGATGGCGTCCAATATGGCGGTAGTAGAATATTGGAAATGTTCATAAAGAAGTTTAGCAAGCAATCAGCATCTCAAGTTTAACTAATTTGGGGTCGCTGAGCTCGAATATGACCTCAAAATACTCCAAAGTACACAGGAATGTGTAATCCAAGATGGCGTCCAATATGGCGGTAGTAGAATATTGGAAATGTTTATACAGAAGTTTCGCAAGCAATCAACATCTCAAGTTTAACTAATTTGGGGTCGCTGAGCTCGAATATGACCTCAAAAATACTCTAGAGTACACAGGGAATGTGTAATCCAAGATGGCGTCCAATATGGCGGTAGTAGAATATTGGAAATGTTTATACAGAAGTTTAGCAAGCAATCAGCATCTCAAGTTTAACTAATTTGGGGTCGCTGAGCTCGAATATGACCTCAAAAATACTCTAAAGTACACAGGGAATGTGTAATCCAAGATGGCGTCCAATATGGCGGTAGTAGAATATTGGAAATGTTTATACAGAAGTTTCGCAAGCAATCAGCATCTCAAGTTTAACTAATTTGGGGTCGCTGAGCTCGAATATGACCTCAAAAATACTCTAAAGTACACAGGGAATGTGTAATCCAAGATGGCGTCCAATATGGCGGTAGTAGAATATTGGAAATGTTTATACAGAAGTTTAGCAAGCAATCAGCATCTCAAGTTTAACTAATTTGGGGTCGCTGAGCTCGAATATGACCTCAAAAATACTCTAAAGTACACAGGGAATGTGTAATCCAAGATGGCGTCCAATATGGCGGTAGTAGAATATTGGAAATGTTTATACAGAAGTTTCGCAAGCAATCAGCATCTCAAGTTTAACTAATTTGGGGTCGCTGAGCTCGAATATGACCTCAAAAATACTCTAAAGTACACAGGGAATGTGTAATCCAAGATGGCGTCCAATATGGCGGTAGTAGAATATTGGAAATGTTCATAAAGAAGTTTAGCAAGCAATCAGCATCTCAAGTTTAACTAATTTGGGGTCGCTGAGCTCGAATATGACCTCAAAAATACTCCAAAGTACACAGGGAATGTGTAATCCAAGATGGCGTCCAATATGGCGGTAGTAGAATATTGGAAATGTTTATACAGAAGTTTCGCAAGCAATCAACATCTCAAGTTTAACTAATTTGGGGTCGCTGAGCTCGAATATGACCTCAAAAATACTCTAAAGTACACAGGGAATGTGTAATCCAAGATGGCGTCCAATATGGCGGTAGTAGAATATTGGAAATGTTCATAAAGAAGTTTAGCAAGCAATCAGCATCTCAAGTTTAACTAATTTGGGGTCGCTGAGCTCGAATATGACCTCAAAAATACTCTAAAGTATACAGGGAATGTGTAATCTAAGATGGCGTCCAATATGGCGGTAGTAGAATATTGGAAATGTTTATACAGAAGTTTCGCAAGCAATCAACATCTCAAGTTTAACTAATTTGGGGTCGCTGAGCTCGAATATGACCTCAAGAATCTGTCCAAAAACAATTCTTACTGTACGCACTACGTAAACTTAACTGGACTGCATTTCCTCTCCCATCGTATGAAGCACGCTGCATGCTCATAAACATACAATCATTACAAGAACGTCGTAAATTTGCCATGCTCTCTTTCATCAACGACATTATTTCTCAACGCATACAGTCAGCAGCATTATTGTCAGAAATACGCAATAGTATTCATGAACCAAGCCGTACTCTTAGACATTCACCACTTTTTAGAATAACTGCATACACGACAAATTATTTAAAAAATTCGCCATTAAATCAAATGATGCGCTTTTAATGAAAATTCACAGTACATACATTTCGACATGTCTAAACCGGAACTACGAAAAAATCTATACAATAGAAACAATATCTAGTATGTAAGAAAATTGTAAGTAGTCTACATAAGCTTGACGAATAAACAATAAACAATAAATACTCCAAAGTACACAGGGAATGTGTAATCCAAGATGGCGTCCAATATGGCGGTAGTAGAATATTGGAAATGTTTATACAGAAGTTTAGCAAGCAATCAGCATCTCAAGTTTAACTAATTTGGGGTCGCTGAGCTCGAATATGACCTCAAAAATACTCTAAAGTACACAGGGAATGTGTAATCCAAGATGGCGTCCAATATGGCGGTAGTAGAATATTGGAAATGTTTATACAGAAGTTTCGCAAGCAATCAGCATCTCAAGTTTAACTAATTTGGGGTCGCTGAGCTCGAATATGACCTCAAAAATACTCTAAAGTACACAGGGAATGTGTAATCCAAGATGGCGTCCAATATGGCGGTAGTAGAATATTGGAAATGTTCATAAAGAAGTTTAGCAAGCAATCAGCATCTCAAGTTTAACTAATTTGGGGTCGCTGAGCTCGAATATGACCTCAAAAATACTCCAAAGTACACAGGGAATGTGTAATCCAAGATGGCGTCCAATATGGCGGTAGTAGAATATTGGAAATGTTTATACAGAAGTTTCGCAAGCAATCAACATCTCAAGTTTAACTAATTTGGGGTCGCTGAGCTCGAATATGACCTCAAAAATACTCTAAAGTACACAGGGAATGTGTAATCCAAGATGGCGTCCAATATGGCGGTAGTAGAATATTGGAAATGTTCATAAAGAAGTTTAGCAAGCAATCAGCATCTCAAGTTTAACTAATTTGGGGTCGCTGAGCTCGAATATGACCTCAAAAATACTCTAAAGTACACAGGGAATGTGTAATCTAAGATGGCGTCCAATATGGCGGTAGTAGAATATTGGAAATGTGTATACAGAAGTTTCGCAAGCAATCAGCATCTCAAGTTTAACTAATTTGGGGTCGCTGAGCTCGAATATGACCTCAAAAATACTCCAAAGTACACAGGGAATGTGTAATCCAAGATGGCGTCCAATATGGCGGTAGTAGAATATTGGAAATGTTCATAAAGAAGTTTAGCAAGCAATCAGCATCTCAAGTTTAACTAATTTGGGGTCGCTGAGCTCGAATATGACCTCAAAAATACTCTAAAGTACACAGGGAATGTGTAATCCAAGATGGCGTCCAATATGGCGGTAGTAGAATATTGGAAATGTTTACACAGAAGTTTCGCAAGCAATCAGCATCTCAAGTTTAACTAATTTGGGGTCGCTGAGCTCGAATATGACCTCAAAAATACTCCAAAGTACACAGGGAATGTGTAATCCAAGATGGCGTCCAATATGGCGGTAGTAGAATATTGGAAATGTTTATACAGAAGTTTAGCAAGCAATCAGCATCTCAAGTTTAATTAATTTGGGGTCGCTGAGCTCGAATATGACCTCAAAAATACTCTAAAGTACACAGGGAATGTGTAATCCAAGATGGCGTCCAATATGGCGGTAGTAGAATATTGGAAATGTTTACACAGAAGTTTCGCAAGCAATCAGCATCTCAAGTTTAACTAATTTGGGGTCGCTGAGCTCGAATATGATTTCAAAAATACTCTAAAGTACACAGGGAATGTGTAATCCAAGATGGCGTCCAATATGGCGGTAGTAGAATATTGGAAATGTTTATACAGAAGTTTAGCAAGCAATCAGCATCTCAAGTTTAACTAATTTGGGATCGCTAAACTCAAATATGACCTCAAAAATACTCCAAAGTACACAGGGAATGTGTAATCCAAGATGGCGTCCAATATGGCGGTAGTAGAATATTGGAAATGTTTATACAGAAGTTTAGCAAGCAATCAGCATCTCAAGTTTAACTAATATGGGATCGCTAAACTCAAATATGACCTCAAAAATACTCCAAAGTACACAGGGAATGTGTAATCCAAGATGGCGTCCAATATGGCGGTAGTAGAATATTGGAAATGTTTATAAAGAAGTTTCGCAAGCAATCAGCATCTCAAGTTTAACTAATTTGGGGTCGCTGAGCTCGAATATGATTTCAAAAATACTCTAAAGTACACAGGGAATGTGTAATCCAAGATGGCGTCCAATATGGCGGTAGTAGAATATTGGAAATGTTTATACAGAAGTTTAGCAAGCAATCAGCATCTCAAGTTTAACTAATTTGGGATCGCTAAACTCAAATATGACCTCAAAAATACTCCAAAGTACACAGGGAATGTGTAATCCAAGATGGCGTCCAATATGGCGGTAGTAGAATATTGGAAATGTTTATAGAGAAGTTTCGCAAGCAATCAGCATCTCAAGTTTAACTAATTTGGGGTCGCTGAGCTCGAATATGACCTCAAAAATACTCCAAAGTACACAGGGAATGTGTAATCCAAGATGGCGTCCAATATGGCGGTAGTAGAATATTGGAAATGTTTATACAGAAGTTTCGCAAGCAATCAGCATCTCAAATTTAACTAATTTGGGGTCGCTAAACTCAAATATGATCTCAAAAATACTCCAAAGTTCACAGAGAATGTGTAATCCAAGATGGCGTCGTTCTGTGTGCTTTGGTGTGTTTTTGAAGTCATATTTGGGTATAGCAACCTCAAATTAGTTGAGCTGGTGATTACCTGTTACATTTCCGAATAATTTATTTCAATATTACATCAGATTTGTTTTGTCTGAATAATAATATAATTATTATATTTTTATATTTTTATATTTTTATAATTTTTTTATTTTTATATTATTATATTTTTATATTTTTATATTTTTATATTTTTATATTTTTATATTTTTATATTTTTATATTTTATATTTTTATATTTTATATTTTTATATTTTTATATTTTTATATTTTATATTTTATATTTTATATTTTTATATTTTTATATTTTTATATTTTATATTTTTATATTTTTATATTTTTATATTTTATTTTTATATTTTTATATTTTTATATTTTTATATTTTTATATTTTTATATTTTTATATTTTTATATTTTTATATTTTTATATTTTATATTTTTATATTTTTATATTTTTATATTTTATATTTTTATATTTTATATTTTTATATTTTTATATTTTTATATTTTTATATTTTTATATTTTTATATTTTTATATTTTTATATTTTATATTTTTATATTTTTATATTTTTATATTTTTATATTTTTATATTTTTATATTTTTATATTTTATATTTTTATATTTTTATATTTTTATATTTTTATATTTTTATATTTTTATATTTTTATATTTTATATTTTATATTTTTATATTTTATATTTTTATATTTTTATATTTTTATATTTTATATTTTTATATTTTATATTTTTATATTTTTATATTTTTATATTTTTATATTTTTATATTTTTATATTTTTATATTTTATATTTTTATTTTTATATTTTTATATTTTATATTTTTATATTTTTTTATTTTTATATTTTTATATTTTTATATTTTTATTTTTATATTTTTATATTTTATATTTTTATATTTTTATATTTTTTATATTTTTATATTTTTATATTTTTATATTTTATATTTTATATTTTTATATTTTATATTTTATATTTTATTTTTATATTTTTATATTTTATATTTTATATTTTATATTTTATTTTTATATTTTTATATTTTATATTTTTATATTTTTATATTTTATATTTTTATATTTTATATTTTTATATTTTTATATTTTTATATTTTTATATTTTTATATTTTATATTTTTATATTTTTATATTTTTATATTTTTATATTTTTATATTTTTATATTTTTATATTTTTATATTTTATATTTTTATATTTATATTTTATATTTTTATATTTTTATATTTTTATATTTTTATATTTTATATTTTTATATTTTTATATTTTTATATTTTTATATTTTATATTTTTATATTTTTATTTTTATATTTTTATATTTTATATTTTTATATTTTTATATTTTATATTTTATATTTTTATATTTTGATATTTATATTTTGATATTTTGATATTTTTATATTTTTATATTTTATATTTTTATATTTTATATTTTTATATTTTTATATTTTTATATTTTATATTTTATATTTTTATATTTTTATATTTTTATATTTTATATTTTTATATTTTATATATTTTATATTTTTATATTTTTATATTTTTATATTTTTATATTTTTATATTTTATATTTTATATTTTATATTTTTATATTTTATATTTTTATATTTTTGTATTTTGTATTTTTATATTTTTATATTTGTATTTTTGTATTTTTGTATTTTTGTATTTTTGTATTTTTGTATTTTGTATTTTTGTATTTTTGTATTTTTGTATTTTGTATTTTTGTATTTTTGTATTTTGTATTTTTGTATTTTTGTATTTTGTATTTTTGTATTTTGTATTTTTGTATTTTTGTATTTTTGTATTTTTGTATTTTGTATTTTTGTATTTTTGTATTTTTGTATTTTTGTATTTTGTATTTTTGTATTTTGTATTTTTGTATTTTTGTATTTTTGTATTTTGTATTTTTGTATTTTGTATTTTTGTATTTTTGTATTTTTGTATTTTGTATTTTTGTATTTTTGTATTTTGTATTTTTGTATTTTTGTATTTTTGTATTTTTGTATTTTTGTATTTTTGTATTTTTGTATTTTTGTATTTTTGTATTTTTGTATTTTTGTATTTTTGTATTTTGTATTTTTGTATTTTTGTATTTTGTATTTTGTATTTTTGTATTTTTGTATTTTTGTATTTTTGTATTTTTGTATTTTTGTATTTTTGTATTTTTGTATTTTTGTATTTTGTATTTTTGTATTTTTGTATTTTTGTATTTTTGTATTTTTGTATTTTGTATTTTTGTATTTTTGTATTTTTGTATTTTGTATTTTTGTATTTTTGTATTTTTGTATTTTTGTATTTTGTATTTTGTATTTTTGTATTTTGTATTTTTGTATTTTTGTATTTTTGTATTTTTGTATTTTTGTATTTTTGTATTTTGTATTTTTGTATTTTGTATTTTTGTATTTTGTATTTTGTATTTTTGTATTTTTGTATTTTTGTATTTTTGTATTTTGTATTTTGTATTTTTGTATTTTTGTATTTTGTATTTTTGTATTTTGTATTTTTGTATTTTTGTATTTTGTATTTTTGTATTTTGTATTTTTGTATTTTTGTATTTTTGTATTTTTGTATTTTGTATTTTTGTATTTTGTATTTTTGTATTTTTGTATTTTTGTATTTTTGTATTTTTGTATTTTTGTATTTTTGTATTTTTGTATTTTTGTATTTTTGTATTTTTGTATTTTTGTATTTTTGTATTTTTGTATTTTTGTATTTTTGTATTTTGTATTTTTGTATTTTGTATTTTTGTATTTTGTATTTTGTATTTTTGTATTTTGTATTTTTGTATTTTTGTATTTTTGTATTTTTGTATTTTTGTATTTTTGTATTTTGTATTTTTGTATTTTGTATTTTTGTATTTTTGTATTTTGTATTTTTGTATTTTTGTATTTTTGTATTTTTGTATTTTTGTATTTTGTATTTTTGTATTTTTGTATTTTTGTATTTTTGTATTTTTGTATTTTGTATTTTTGTATTTTGTATTTTGTATTTTTGTATTTTTGTATTTTTGTATTTTTGTATTTTTGTATTTTTGTATTTTTGTATTTTTGTATTTTTGTATTTTTGTATTTTTGTATTTTTGTATTTTGTATTTTGTATTTTTGTATTTTTGTATTTTTATATTTTTGTATTTTTGTATTTTTGTATTTTGTATTTTTGTATTTTTGTATTTTTGTATTTTGTATTTTTGTATTTTTGTATTTTTGTATTTTTGTATTTTTGTATTTTATATTTTTATATTTTTATATTTTTATATTTTTATATTTTTATATTTTTATATTTTTATATTTTTATATTTTTATATTTTTATATTTTTATATTTTTATATTTTATATTTTATATTTTTATATTTTTTATTTTTATATTTTTATATTTTTATATTTTTATATTTTATATTTTTATATTTTTATATTTTATATTTTTATATTTTTATATTTTTATATTTTTATATTTTTATATTTTATATTTTTATATTTTTATATTTTGATATTTTGATATTTTGATATTTTTATATTTTTATATTTTATATTTTTATATTTTATATTTTTATATTTTTATATTTTATATTTTATATTTTATATTTTATATTTTTATATTTTTATATTTTTATATTTTTATATTTTTATATTTTATATTTTTATATTTTATATTTTATATTTTTATATTTTTATATTTTTATATTTTTATATTTTTATATTTTTGTATTTTTGTATTTTTGTATTTTTGTATTTTTGTATTTTTGTATTTTTGTATTTTTGTATTTTTGTATTTTTGTATTTTTGTATTTTTGTATTTTTGTATTTTTGTATTTTTGTATTTTTGTATTTTGTATTTTTGTATTTTTGTATTTTTGTATTTTTGTATTTTTGTATTTTTGTATTTTTGTATTTTTGTATTTTTGTATTTTTGTATTTTTGTATTTTTGTATTTTTGTATTTTTGTATTTTTGTATTTTGTATTTTTGTATTTTTGTATTTTGTATTTTGTATTTTTGTATTTTTGTATTTTTGTATTTTGTATTTTTGTATTTTTGTATTTTTGTATTTTTGTATTTTGTATTTTGTATTTTTGTATTTTGTATTTTTGTATTTTTGTATTTTTGTATTTTTGTATTTTTGTATTTTTGTATTTTTGTATTTTTGTATTTTTGTATTTTTGTATTTTTGTATTTTTGTATTTTTGTATTTTTGTATTTTTGTATTTTGTATTTTTGTATTTTGTATTTTGTATTTTTGTATTTTTGTATTTTGTATTTTTGTATTTTTGTATTTTTGTATTTTTGTATTTTTGTATTTTGTATTTTTGTATTTTTGTATTTTTGTATTTTTGTATTTTTGTATTTTGTATTTTGTATTTTGTATTTTTGTATTTTTGTATTTTTGTATTTTTGTATTTTGTATTTTTGTATTTTTGTATTTTTGTATTTTTGTATTTTTGTATTTTTGTATTTTGTATTTTGTATTTTTGTATTTTTGTATTTTTGTATTTTGTATTTTTGTATTTTTGTATTTTGTATTTTTGTATTTTTGTATTTTGTATTTTTGTATTTTTGTATTTTGTATTTTTGTATTTTTGTATTTTTGTATTTTTGTATTTTGTATTTTTGTATTTTGTATTTTGTATTTTTGTATTTTTGTATTTTTGTATTTTTGTATTTTTGTATTTTTGTATTTTTGTATTTTTGTATTTTTGTATTTTTGTATTTTTGTATTTTTGTATTTTTGTATTTTTGTATTTTTGTATTTTTGTATTTTTGTATTTTTGTATTTTTGTTTTTTTTTTGTATTTTGTTCTCCTGGGACTCTACAAATAACCAAAAATATCTTTACATTAAGGTAGACTAGTATCCGAATCTCCTTGAGGCTATCCGGATATGATCTGAGGTCAAAAACTACCGACCTGTACTTTGTTACGACGGTAGATCCATGGGCCGTAATTCCCGGGACTCTACAGAAGACCCAGAACATCACCACGTATCGGTAGACAAGTCCGTGAACCTCCCTGAAGATATCCGGATATGATCTGAGGTCAACAACCACCGACCTCTGCCTTGTTACGACGGTAGATCCATGTGCCGTTACTCTCGGGACTTTACAGAAGATCCGGAACATCACCACGTATCGGTAGACAATCCCTGAGCCTCCCTGAAGATATCTGGATATGATCTGAGGTCAAAAACTACCCACCTCTGCCTTGTTACGACGGTAGATCCATGGGCCGTAACTCCCGGGACTCTACAGAAGACCCAGAACATCACCACGTATCGGTAGACAAGTCCCTGAAACTCCCTGAAGATATCCGGATATGATCTGAGGTCAAAAACCACCGACCTCTACTTTGTTACGACGGTAGATCCATGGGCCGTAACTCCTGGGACTCTACAGAAGACCCAGAACATCGACACGTATCGGTAGACAAGTCCGTAAACTCCCTGAAAATATCCGGATATGATCTGAGGTCAAAAACCACCGACCTCTGCCTTGTTACGATGGTAGATCCATGGGCCGTAATTCCAGGGACTCTACAGAAGACCCAGAACATCACCTCGTATCGGTAAACAAGGCCCCGAACCTCCCGGAAGATATCCGGATATGATCTGAGGTCAAAAACTACCCACCTCTGCCTTGTTACGACGGCAGATCCATGGGCCATAACTCCCGGGACTCTACAGAAGACCCAGAATATCACCACGTATCGGTAGACAAGTCCGTGAACCTCGCTGAAGATATCCGGATATGATCTGAGGTCAACAACCACCGACCTCTGCCTTGTTACGACGGTAGATCCATGGGCCGTAACTCCCGGGACTCTACAGAAGACCCAGAACATCACCACGTATCGGTAGACAAGTCCCTGAGCCTCCCTGAAGATATCCGGATATGATCTGAGGTCAAAAACTACCGACCTCTACTTTGTTACGACGGTAGATCAATGGGCCGTAACTCCCGGGACTCTACAGAAGACCCAGAACATCACCACGTATCGGTTGACAAGTCCCTGAGCCTCCCTGAAGATATCCGGATATGATCTGAGGTCAAAAACTACCCACCTCTGCCTTGTTACGACGGTAGATCCATGGGCCGTAACTCCCGGAACTTTACAGAAGACCCAGAACATCACCACGTATCGGTAGACAAGTCCGTGAACCTCGCTGAAGATATCCGGATATGATCTGAGGTCAACAACCACCGACCTCTGCCTTGTTACGACGGTAGATCCATGGGCCGTAACTTCCGGGACTCTACAGAAGACCCAGAACATCACCACGTATCGGTAGACAAGTCCCTGAAACTCCCTGAAGATATCCGGATATGATCTGAGGTCAAAAACCACCGACCTCTACTTTGTTACGACGGTAGATCCATGGGCCGTAACTCCTGGGACTCTACAGAAGACCCAGAACATCGACACGTATCGGTAGACAAGTCCGTAACCTCCCTGAAGATATCCGGATATGATCTGAGGTCAAAAACCACCGACCTCTGCCTTGTTACGACGGTAGATCCATGGGCCGTAATTCCCGGGACTCTACAGAAGACCCAGAACATCACCTCGTATCGGTAGACAAGGCCCTGAACCTCCCGGAAGATATCCGGATATGATCTGAGGTCAAAAACTACCCACCTCTGCCTTGTTACGACGGCAGATCCATGGGCCATAACTCCCGGGACTCTACAGAAGACCCAGAACATCACCACGTATCGGTAGACAAGTCCGTGAACCTCGCTGAAGATATCCGGATATGATCTGAGGTCAACAACCACCGACCTCTGCCTTGTTACGACGGTAGATCCATGGGCCGTAACTCCCGGGACTTTACAGAAGACCCAGAACATCACCACGTATCGGTTGACAAGTCCCTGAACCTCCCTGAGGCTATCCGTATATGACGTGAGGTCAGTAACCAACCACCTCTATCTTGTTACGACGGTAGACCCTTGGGCCGTAACTTCCGGAAGATCTTGGAGAACTTCAAACATCTCTACAGGAACAATAGAGTAACTTTGGATGACCTAAAACATCACTACATACCAAATTCCCCGAGACACCCTGAAGCTACGCAAACATGACCTCTAAATCGAAAATACCTCATACTAGTAGATGTCCGAAGGTTTGATGATAAAATATTTTTCGGCAATCAACATACCATGATCACAAAACCCTTAGTCGACATAACAAAAAATCGACATAACTGACCACCGACATGCTATTTTGTCGACTTTCCCCAAAAAAAAGTTTCACCAAATATTATGTTCAAAATCAAAAATATTGTACCATAAACTTTTACGAAGAAATACAAGAAATTATTCTGGCATCACTGTAACCGGACCCAACAGCAGAAAAGCGGGAGAGAGCATGAGAGTGCAAAAAAACACGTGGAAATATTTGCTTTCAAATTTTTTTTCGGAAATAGCCAAATATGCAAATATTTGTTAGGCAAACTATGACTTTCTATACACCAAATTGTAGGGAATTATCTCGACTACAACCTAATAAAATATCATGCCTAAATTTGTGTTTTATATGTACAAAATATTCATGCGAATTCGACATACTACCAAAATATGCCACTAAATAGCCAATATTTTACGTAAAACTCAATGAATCATGTTCAAATTTTACCCAGAGATACTTTGGGATGTTGTCAACATATGTTAAAGACGGTTTTTTGAAAAACATCTTAGAATTCGAGAAATAAATATTCTCCCAAAAAATTTGGATTTGCTGCCCGATAGCCTTAAGCTGCTTCTCCTGCTTATCGTTGGCCATAAACGGGGGTCTCAGCAACGACGGTGGTTTGACGCACTGCTGATGATGCCGCTGCTGTGGGACATTCCCCAGCCAACCCGGAATTGACTGCTGCTGATGGAGTTGATGCTGACTGTGGTTCCTCTCACCGTGCTGTTGCTGCCGAGGGCTTGATTGAATCGGCTGTCGGTCCCCAAAAGACGGCAGATCAAACGGCTCCAGGGGCTCAAAGGCGTCTGCCTCCGGCGTTTTCCGGCAGGCCAAATCGTCTCTACGTTCCTCTTCTTCGACCGGCGGGTTGCCATTCTGGTTCCGAGCTTGTCCGATCTGGCCAGTTCGCGAATTGTTAACACAGCTGGAATAAAAGAAATTAGTATCTATCAAATCCAACTATAATATTCTCAATATTTACCATTATTGCAGAGATTCTTTCTGGAGCTCGTCGTTCAGGTTTCCGGGAAGTTTTTCTAATGGTTTTAGGACGTTGGCGCGGTACAGAATCGACTAAATCGTCGAAGAACTTGAAAAGTTAGAAAAATCCCATTTCAAACCATACCAAAACAAACGGTATGACGTCACACATGCTCTGCTCTGATAGTGCACGGAGAGAAAAACAACATAAAATTAAATTTCGTAGCTAAATTTGACAAAACAAATTTCTATGCGTGCTAACACTAATACAGATATAGAAACATAGCCGTACCTTTAAAGGATGGATTACCTTGCGCTTCGCTGCGTTCCTGCATGTTTATTATAATTTTCAACTAAAATAGCAAGTTTGATTTGAGATATATAATTAAATGTTATATGTGATTTACAATAGATAACATATTATCAGAGCGTGTGAGAAAGAATAAAAATGTCGATGAATTAGTTCATCCATGAATCGTCATCTGGTATTATTGAGTAATTTTTAAATAGGGACATTGCAATTGAATTTTCTTCAAAAAAAAATACAGGTAAACTGACAAAAATGAAGAAAAGTTGCATTACTTGTTGCAGGTGGTCGAGGAACACAGAAAGAAATGTCCAGACAGCACAAAAATAATAATTTTAGAGAGTATGAATGAAAATTTGCAGTAATAATTGTAAAATTGCCTGAATTTGTATTGATTTGTTATAATGTATATTTTTGTTAAAGCAAACTACCTAATGTAACAACATTTGTATTACTTGAAGTTTTTTTTTTAAAATAATTGAATTATTATTATGTTTATGTTTTATTTACGAACAACTGCGTATAATGCTTGGAGAAACAAACAAACCCTGTTCACCTGACATTTGCTAAGCTGTATTGTCTTTAAATTATTATTTTTTCAGTGTTTTTTTTTTATTTTGGCATAATATAAGAATTTATCTGCTAAATATATCTCAAATCAAACCTGCTATTTTAGTTGAAAATTATAATAAACATGCCAGGAACGCAGCGCAGCGGACGGCAAACGAAAACGACGACGACGACAAAAGTCCAAGCAGAGAAACAGCGCGCGCTTGTAAGCAGGGGTGCCAGGTTGCCAGATAAATCTGGCATTGCCAGATTTTTTGAGCGCCAATTAGAAAAAAATAATTTTCTCTTTCTTCCTCACATTGTTTTATTGACGTATTTTTTATTTTGTGAAGCTATTATGTATAAAAGTTAAAATACACAGTTTTGAACAAAAAATACTTATTACTTTGAGAAAAGTGGCTTGCCGGATCTTTCCCAGATTTTTTGCCAGATTTTTTACTCTTCAGACCTGGTAACCCTGCTTGTAAGCAAACAGGCAGACAGGCAGGCGAGCAAGCTCGTGAGAGAATTTGAACCTGAGAGAGAGCACGTTCGTGAACGAATTGGAAATAAACATCGTTGTTAGCTAGCCCCTTACAGCTGGCCGCGCAAAAATGGTCAGCTTTGGGCGCTAATAACTTCGCGGGTAAAAATCCTAAAAAATGGTGTCTTCGGGAAAGTAGTTCTAAATTTAATGAAGGTTCTACATTTGAGAAAAGGTAAGAATCGGATGATTATGGCGCCTTCAACAGGTATAAAAGTAAAACAGTTGCTTATCTCCATTCATTTTGACGATTTTTCCCATACAAACTTTAGGCGATTGGAGGGAGGGGTTCCCTTGGCTCAAATTTGGAATTTAGCCTGGTGATAGGTCAATCTTTGATTTCAGGGGGTAGCCCCAAAAAAGTCCAGATTTGGACCACCCTAAGTAATCATACATATTTATAAATAATAAAAAAAAATATAACAAAGTAATGTACAGTAATTGTTTTATTTTACTAGAGCAAATCTAGCAGAAAATAAATATGACATATTCTAGCAAAGTTCTAGCAGGATTCTAGCAAAAATGCTCTCCGCTCCATTCTAGCAAAATTCTTACAGAATTCTAGCAGGAGGCCTGCCCAGATACGAGATTTTCTTACAGAATTGGTTCTGTAAGATTCCTGCTAGAATGATTCTAGCAGCCCTGTCTTAATTCTGTAAGAATTTTGCAAGAACTTTCTAACAGAAAATACTGCTCACTGATTGGCTGGCGGTCAGTGGCGTACTAAGGGTGGGGCGGCGGGGGCGGCCCGCCCCGGGTGTCACCCATCTTGAGGTGATACCCGAGCTGATGGGGTGACACCTGACTCGGACGAAGAAAAATATAATTGACCTAAAATATGTTCATAAAAAAATCATCAAGTATCTAACTAATATAAACAAAACATACAAGTTTTTTTTTTTTAATTTATATTTATTCAAATTTCTTTTCCATGTACATTCATTCAGTTAAAATATTATTGAGTGTCCAATCACAAACGATGACTTTTCACCTCAATTTTAAATACTAGCAACTTTCATTTATTCATGAAATATTGTAGCTTTCGCTATTCAGTGATTTCAAATGTAGGAGGTCCTACATGTACAAAAGGGAAAACGGATACCTTAAAACTAACTTATTAACTATATAAAGAGCGGATCAATGCAGCTGAAGACTGCAATGATTTTTGTCGAAATGCATCAATTATCTTATTGGACATAACATCCAAAGTGTCAACTTCGGCTAATTGATGAAGTTCACTGGTGCTGAACCAGGAGGAAGTTTCAGAATCATTTTCAGAATTTTGTTCTGAATCCTCTGAAGTTTTTTCTTCCTGGTTAAGCAACAGCTTGTCCAGATCGGCACAGCATAAAGCATGGCAGGTCTGAAAATTTGTTTATAAATTAACAGTTTATTCTTGAGACAAAGTCTAGAATTCCTGTTTATAAGTGGATACAAACATTTAATATATTTGTTACATTTAACCTGGATACTTTCAATGTGATCCTTGTAAGTAAGGTTTTGTCAAAACCAAGTCCAAGATATTTCACTTGATCCTCCCACTTTAAATTTACCTCATTCATCTTTATAATGTGATGACTTTTGGTTTAAGAAAATCAGCCCTTGGTTTGTGAGGGAAAATAATAAGTTGAGTTTTGCAGCATTTGGAGTAATTTTCCATTCTTTCAAATAAGAATTGAAAATATCCAAGCTTTTTTGTAATCTTCTTGTGATGACACGAAGGCTTCTGCCTTTGGCGGAGATGCTTGTGTCATCAGCAAAAAGTGATTTCTGACATCCTGGAGGCAAATCAGGCAAGTCAGAAGTAAAAATATTGTATAAAATTGGACCCAAAATGCTTCCTTGAGGGACGCCAGCACGTACAGGTAGTTGATCAGATTTGCTATTCTGATAACATACCTGCAGAGTACGATCCGTCAAATAATTTTGAATAATTTTCACGATATAAATCGGAAAATTAAACCTTTTCAATTTCGCAATCAAACCTTTATGCCAAACACTGTCAAATGCTTTTTCTATGTCTAGAAGAGCAGCGCCAGTAGAATAGCCCTCAGATTTGTTGCTTCGAATTAAATTTGAAATTCTCAACAACTGATGAGTAGTTGAATGCCCAAGGCGAAATCCAAACTGCTCATCAGCGAAAATTGAATTTTCATTAATGTGCGTCATCATTCTATTAAGAATTATTCTTTCGAATAATTTACTAATAGATGAAAGCAAACTAATGGGCCGATAGCTTGAGGCTTCAGCAGGATTTTTATCCGGTTTCAAAATCGGAATTACTTTGGCATTTTTCCAACTACTGGGAAAATATGCCAAATCAAAACATTTGTTGAAAATTTTGACCAAGCAACTTAAAGTTGCTTCTGGTAATTTTTAATTAAAATGTAAAAATGCCATCCTCACCAGGGGCTTTCATATTTTTAAATTTTTTGATAATAGATTTTATTTCATTCAGATCCGTATTAAAAACTTCATCTGATGAAAATTCTTGTTCAACAATATTCTGAAATTCTATTGAAATTTGATTTTCAATAGGACTCAAAACATTCAAGTTGAAATTATGAGCACTCTCAAACTGCTGAGCAAGTTTTTGAGCTTTTTCCCATTAGTTAATAGAATATTATCACCATCTTTTAAAGAAGGGATGGGTTTTGAGGTTTCTTAAGAACCTTTGAAAGTTTCCAAAAGGTTTGGAATAAGGTTTAATTTGTTCGACATCTCTTGCGAACTTTTCATTTCGCAGGAGAGTGAATCTGTGGTCAATAACCTTTTGCAAATCTTTTGAATTCGCTTCAGTGCAGGATCACGAGAACGTTGATACTGTCTTCGGCGAACATTTTCAGACGAATCAGAAGCTGAAGATCGTCATCAATAATGGGAGAATCAAATTTGACTTGGACTTTAGGAATAGCAATATTCCTAGCATCCAAAATTGCATTAGTTAAAGATTCCAAGGCTGAATCAATATCAGCTTTGGTTTCTAAAACAAAATCATGATTTAAATTATTCTCAATATGATGCTGATACCTGTCCCAATTAGCTTTGTGGTAATTAAACACAGAACTATTGGGTCTGGTAACTGCTTCATGGGAAAGTGAAAAGTTACTGGAAGGTGATCAGAATCAAAATCAGCATGAGTCACTAAAGGACCACAATACTGACTTTGATTTGTCAAAACCAAATCAATTGTTGATGGATTTCTAACAGAAGAAAAGCAAGTTGGCCCATTCGGGTATAAAACCGAATAAAGACCAGAAGTGCAATCTCTGAACAGAATTTTACCATTGGAATTTACTTTTGAATTATTCCAAGATTGGTGTTTGGCATTAAAATCACCGATGATCAAAAATCGAGATCTATGCCGAGTAAGTTTATTCAAATCCCCTTTGAAATAATTTTTATTTTCCCCAGTGCATTGGAATGGCAAATATGCAGCTGCAATCATAATTTTCCCAAAAGAAGTTTCAAGTTCAATGCCCAAACTTTCAATAACTTTTAACTTAAAGTCACGTAACGTGCTATAAGTCATACTACGGTGGATAACTATTGCAACTCCACCGCCATTTCGATTCATTCGGTTATTAGTTATAACTTTATAATCTGGATCACTTTTCAAATAAGTGCCAGTTTTTAAAAATGTTTCGGTTATAACAGCAACATGCACGTTATGAACTCGTAAAAGTTGAAAAATTCATTTTCTTTCGCTTTTAAAGAGCGAGCATTAAAATTCATAATATTGATGGAATTACTTAGATCCATGATTAAACTTCAGGGTAAGAACAACATCATTCGCAAATTTTAATCCAATCTGGATTGCTTCCATCATGGATGTAGCATTACTCATTGTTTGAATCAAACCAAACAGTGAGTTTTGCAAAAAAGTCATTTCTTCAAACGTAACATCGCCGAGATCAGAAGATCCCAAAGCGTTGCCAGCAGAAAAAATTTCAAATGAGATTTGAGGTACCTGCCCAATCTCAGAAAGATTGGTAGAGGATTTAAAATTCGTGGATGAACCCGAAACGACGTTAGCATAAGAAATGCCATTGTTGTTACCTAACTTTTCCACGGTAGGGGTATTTCTAGAATTGTTCGAGTGAGACAGCACGAACGTTTGATTTAAAGATGCAGGTACAACCTGACTTTGAGAAAATTTCGGTTTGGATTTCGGCTGATGCTTAGCGCGAGAATCCAAAACCTTTTTTTCTGATGGGGCAATCCCAGAAATTTGATTTGTGATTTCCACCACAATTTGCACATTTAAATTGGGTGACTTCTTTCACGGGACAATTGTCCTTGTCGTGAGAAGAATCCCCGCAAACCATGCATTTTGGAACCATGGCGCAATGATCAGTACCGTGACCGAATGCCTGGCAACGCCGGCACTGGGTCAGATTCTGGCCATTACCGCCATGTTTCTTAAAATGCTCCCACTTTACCCGTACATGGAATAAAAACTGAACTTTGTCCAAAAGTTTCAAATTGTTGATTTCATTTCTGTTGAAATGAATCAGATAAAATTGTGAAGTCAAACCAAAGCAAGAAATATTCCCGTTTGATTTTTTCTTCATCGGTATTACTTGGGATGGGGCAAAGCCAAGCAACACCTTAAGTTCGTTTTTGATCTCATCCACCGACAAGTCGTTGGAGAGACCTTTCAAGACCGCCTTGAATGGACGAGCATTCTTGGTCTCATACGTGTAGAAATTGTGTTTGTGGTTTTCAAATAACCAACAAAAGTTTGGTGATCTTGTAAAGATTCCGTCAACAAGCGACATTCTCCTCTTCGACCAAGCTGGAACGAAACTTTCAAATTGCAAGTTTCCTTGCAATTCTTCAGTTGCGTTCGAAAGCTGGCCAAATCGGAGACGGAAGTCACTACAATTGGCGGAGCCTTTACTCGTTTCTCGACGGCAGAAGGCTCAGTACGAGGAGAAGGTTCCTTGTCATCAGTTTCGGATAAAACACCGAAACTGTTTGTCAATGGAATTGGAGGATTGACCTCACATTCAGAATCAGAATCAGACCTCAGAAGAGGCTGTTTTCTTTTTCTGTTTCCGTTAGCCGGTTTAGCGTTCAAACGCTTCACCGACGTAACGACCAAATCTTCAGAAGATTTGCGTTTACCTTTGTTTTGACGCATTTTGCAAGCAAAGTTCTCTTAAAAGATGGCTTCGTTTGTAAAATACAACAAAATTTCAGGCGGGGTTAGTCTTGAAAAGACTGTTTAGAATTTTGGAAAATAACTTAGGTAGTGTGAGACTGTGAATTTTGTTTTGAAATAACTCTGAGCTTAGGTAGTAAAAAATACCGCAGCTCTAATGTCCGTTCACCACGAAGGTTCGCAAGACACTGAAACATACAAGTTAAATTTTCTGAAACATTCATTTTAGATGGGGTGACACCCAAAGTAATACTCATTTTTTAGAATATGTTTACATAGTATACTTATAATGATGAAGTTAAATATTCACAGTTAGTAAAAGTGCATGTTTATATGAAAACTAAAAACTTCCAAAATTTAATTTTCAGGGGAAATTTTGATAAAAATACTTATATGTAAGGGGTGTCACCCCTATATTATTAATGTACAAGCTTATAAAAAGAGTTAAATGGAAAATGTTTTCTCATAAAAATGTTCTTGTCACAAACCACTCTTGAGTTTGATTTTTTTTTTTAATTTTCTCGGAATGTGGATTTATTTTTGTTTCCTTCGGCAATGTATCAATTGAAAGCAAAAATAATAAAAAAACACTTTGAATTGAAAAATTAATAAAACAACTGTTTGCTATCAAAACTGGAAGCTAATAAAAGGGTGCAGAAAACCCGGAGCCGAAACACGCAAGAGAAAATTGCCCTTGAACTTAAAAAAAATAATCGGTTGAAGATTTTTTTGTGAGTTTGATTGTTAACAACACTTTAATTATTTTATATCGTTTTGCTTACATAATTGTTACTCTACGAAATGAGACAAGCCATTTTTCGACGTATGAAGTTACATCTGAAAGTGTAGTAATGAAATCGGTGTTTCACCGAACGGACTGATTTTTTTGGTTACATTTTACCGATCTTCCGTGCACGATTAAGAAGAGCCATGTTCCTTTTCGCTTTTTTTTATTCGAACATGTACTTTTATTCATGTATTCTACTATTTTATATAAAAATCACCGTATTTCTTTTAGAAAGGTCAAAGTAACCGCTATCGATGAGGCGCCTTTCATCGTGCTCTTCCCCAAGGGGCACACCAGTTTGAAGGAGTTGAGTAGTAAGGTAAAGAAAGTGGGACCAGTCGTCATCCGGTGGGTGGCCTACTGGAACAAAGAACCGCACGTGACCCAGTGCAAGAACTGCTTGCAGTTCGGTCACGGAACCAGTAACTGCCATCTCAAGCCAAGGTGCAGCAGCTGTGGGGGTGCCCACAGCACGGAAAAGTGCAAAGCAGAAGAAACGCAAACCAAGAAGTGTGTTAACTGCTCTGGATCCCACGAGGGTCTGGAACGCAGCTGTTCCAAACGTGCGCAGTTCATCCAGTCGAGGCAGCAGGCGTCCAAGCCGAAGCCGCCAGCATGGAAGGAGGACAAACAGACTCCGGCAGGAGCCGCGTTCACCACGGCGGATTTTCCTCCGCTACCTGGAGCGGTGCCGTCCGTCGGGACGGAAGATAAACATCCTCGTCCCGCAGGAAGAAGTCGAGAAAATACTGGCGCCGGCGCCGGTGCAACCCCGAAGGAGCAACAAGGTGAACGGAAGCTGTACAGCGAGTGGGAGCTGTGGACCATTTACCGAGAATACAGAGCTCGCTTGAGCCAGTGCAAGACACCCGAGGAACAGATTGACGTGATCGCACACCTGCTGACACATGGCACGGGAAAATAATCATCTTATTCAATTACGGTTTTTTATTTTATCATTTATTATTTTTGTACTATTGATCCTCGGTCCTAACCTGGTCACAGCACCTAAAAGGACCTAAAAAAATAAGTTATGAAGAAAAAAAAAGGCCAAAGTATAACCTAACAGTAGATACAACTTCAACCGCAGATCCGTTTGAAAATGTGTTTAACATTTTGAACAATATTTGATTATATTTAAAATTCTTTAGGATTAACATTTTGCACAACCTTTGATATGATTTTTAGATTTAATTAAATGTTTTAAATTTTAATATGTAACAAGATTTACGTCCGTCTCAATCCCTTTTATAAATTTCCTTCTAATAAAATTTCCTGTGCAAAAAATAATGGTTATTCAATTCGATACTTTAATCCAATTAAGTTTAAGGTTTGTTTCACCGAATTTAAGATTTTTGGAAAGTAATCTATTTTTCAGTTTTACAAATGTGTTTGTACAGAAATCCTTTTTGTAAAGAAACATTTTATTTACAACTCTTTTCAATTTGAATGAATATTGAAACATACATTTAAACAACAAAATCTAAAAAATAAATTTAATCAAAAATTACATCACAGAAATTTATGTTTTGCAAAACAATGCATATTATGATGTTTTTCGAAATTCAGTGTTCAATTGTAGAAAAAGATCCAAATATTATTTTTTCTAAATCTGAACGATCTGACTGGAAGAAAACACACGCTTTTTCAATAAATAAATATTCCAGCTAAATTTTTACTAGGCAATAATGAGAGATATGTACAAAACAATCTTAACGTTACCATTGTTTTCTTTTTTATTAAATTGACAGAGGATATTTAAAATTGAAAATTCTTAAAAAAAAGTATTTAATTAGATTCTTGACTATTTTTTGTACCAAATTTTATCATTTCATAATTATTAATAAAAGATAAAAAAGATAAGGAATAAACATACAAATTATATGAAATATAATTGTATCATCTTTTTTTTGTTATTCGGGTAGTAGAATTTAACATGAAAAATCCGAATTCGTTTCCTATTATTAGGATAATGTTTTTTTTTGTTTATAATGATTAAAATTTGTAACTCCTACTTGTTAGATAGTATTGATCAGATAGATACACATGATTCGAGATATTATTAGCAAAATATAGATTTAAAAATATCGCCATTTGTCAGGTTAATTTAAATTTGTTTATTGTTTATTATTTTTGTTTCAATGTAATTGTTTTATCGAACTTTCCTTCGACCGAGCACTAACGGCCATGTTTTAAATTTTATTTTAAAAATTGTCAGGCAGATCCGAAGGGGTCCACAGAATTATGATTTTGAAATTAATAAAATTTACTTTTTGAATACAGTTAGAATCTATGTTTCAACAAAGGAAATATTTTTTTCCATTATCTTCCTTCATTTATATTTTTAGTTTTTAACGTTTAATAAATCTTTTGGAAAATGTGCAAAAGCAAAGCAATCCACTTTAACGACCCCGGGTCTTTTGTGGGCTCTGTTACAAGTTTCTACTCATTTCTAGGACATTATAAAGATGAATGAGGTAAATTTAAAGTGGGAGGATCAAGTGAAATATCTTGGACTTGGTTTTGACAAAACCTTACTTACAAGGATCACATTGAAAGTATCCAGGTTAAATGTAACAAATATATTAAATGTTTGTATCCACTTATAAACAGGAATTCTAGACTTTGTCTCAAGAATAAACTGTTAATTTATAAACAAATTTTCAGACCTGCCATGCTTTATGCTGTGCCGATCTGGACAAGCTGTTGCTTAACCAGGAAGAAAAAACTTCAGAGGATTCAGAACAAAATTCTGAAAATGATTCTGAAACTTCCTCCCTGGTTCAGCACCAGTGAACTTCACCAATTAGCCGAAGTTGACAATTTGGATGTTATGTCCAATAAGATAATTGATGCATTTCGACAAAAATCATTGCAGTCTTCAGCTGCATTGATCCGCTCTTTATATAGTTTATAAGTTAGTTTTAAGGTATCCCTTTTCCCTTTTGTACATGTAGGACCTCCTACATTTGAAATCACTGAATAGCGAAAGCTACAATATTTCATGAATAAATGAAAGTTGCTAGTATTTAAAATTGAGGTGAAAAGTCATCGTTTGTGATTGAACACTCAATAATATTTTAACTGAATGAATGTACATGGAAAAGAAATATGAATAAATATAAATTTAAAAAAAAAACTCATTTCTAGGCGTCCGAAGGTTATGTGTGGTGAGTCACTCAAAACCTCTTTTACGCTAACGGACCGACGTTTTACTTCCCCATCCGATAGAAGGCGTGATCAGGCAAATCACGTCTCGAAAAATGCCTCCGTCTGGGATTGAACCCAGGCCATACTGGGGTGAGAGGCTATCACGCTAACCACTGCGCCACCGGACCCGGCGTGCTA
Organism: Culex quinquefasciatus; assembly: GCF_015732765.1. NCBI lineage: Eukaryota > Metazoa > Arthropoda > Insecta > Diptera > Culicidae > Culex > Culex quinquefasciatus. The sequence goes on from NC_051863.1 coordinate 103,266,863, forward strand.
ATGTTTATTCAATATTTTCCGAATACTCATAAATAAGGCTACCAACTGTACGGACTTTTCCTTACCATACGGATTTTTGAACCTCTTCGCGGATTTTTAACAGGCCGGAATTTTTGTAGGGAATTTTACGCATAATACGGATTTGTACGGAATTTTAACAACTTTTTAATCATTGAACTATTTTCTTTCATATGTTGATAGGATCTTAAAAAAACTCTAGAATTGTTCTTTCAGAAATTCCTTACTAAATATATTTATCCATTTCCAAAGGCTTTCTAAAACTTGTGAAAACATTTGAACATTTGAAATAACAAATCTAGAGTTTTTTAAAGGTCCTATAAACTATTGTGTTTCACATGTTATAGGACCTTTTCGATAAAAAAACTCTGGAAAAGTGTTCGTGAAAACACTTAGAACGATAAGCAAATTTGACATTTCGTAAACGTAACTTTTAAACGTTTAACAAAAAAATTGAAGAACATAATGATTTGATTCAAATAACGGTTTAATTTATGAATACTTTTAAACGTGCAAGTCATAAGTACTCTGATAGCATTTTGTGAAATTTGTTAGCTGTAAAAACGATACAGTTTTATATTTTTTATTCTCTAATATATTAAATTTAATTTATCTAAATAATTCATTGACAGTTTTTGTTACACCATGGTGTCATATCGGCAAAGTGTACGGATTTTTGCTTAGCAAGAGTCATAAATGTATTAGGTATTAAAATGTAATTGTAGTTTCTCTTTTTTATTAAATTTCATATTTTTTATTTTTCTGTTTATAAAAGCACTTATTCATCATTTTCCTAAACAACTTCATAAGAAGAATCCTAAATGGGCCGGATTCCACAGTAATCTTAAGATCAGCCCGCGAGACCGGCCTGCAAGTCTTTATATAATTTTAGCAACTGTCCATACAAAAATTGTGAGTAGAGTAAGACTCGGCAAGAGTGCCTAACAACCTTTTCAAACCCTATTATAATTGAAATAAACAAAAAAAGCTTTCATGCCAAAAACGTTGGATATTTGAACAAATATCCTAAATTATGATCAATTGAAAATATAAATTAACGAAACATTATACTACTTGTCACAAAAATCATTTTGATATTTTCACATGCAATTTAGTTGAATACAGCACCGTAAATCAAAAAAGGTAGAGTAATCGGCAATGCGCAATCTTTGCTCGTATTGTTGCCGTGCTTCTAGATTATATGAAAATCCTTGTTTTCGATTTTTTTTGTTTTAGATTATAGTAAATTTAAGATAATCAAAAACACATGATTTTATGAAAGAGATAGTAAAAAAATTTCATGGCGGTGCGATTTAAAAAAAAATATTAGGATGTTCTCATTGCATTTCAAAAGCACTTTTATGTTTTTATTTTCAAAATAATTATATAGTAAACTTAACTATTGTAAAGTTTATAGAAAATTACTGAAAGGCATTATTTTAAAGTTTAAGGCAATAAAGGACCAATTCATTTTTAAAGTAGTCCCAAGTATGTACATTTTTGTTGATTTGAAAAGATATAAAATTCTCTGACTTGGGATTTTGGAAATTTTAAAATTCAAAATAACAAAGGTATTTTCATGTTTTTTTCAAATACGTTTCATTTTTCAATAGAAGTTTTTTCTCAATGTTTTTTGTCAGCAAGGTTATATCTCAACTATTATTTGTCTATTTATTTCAAATTCTGCAAATGTTTCCATAAATGGGCACTCTCTCTTGAAAAATGAAAATAATACTTATTTTTCTGAAATATTTCTGATGTATGATTTGATCAGTAGTGCGGTGCCTGTGTGGACGCGCAGTCCTGTTTTTTCGTGTTATTTTCCGTCTCTTTTATGTCGCTGTTCGAGTGCATGGGGTGATTGGTCATTATAATTAAATAATGGCATCAGTAGTGCGGTGCCTGTGTGGACGCGCAGTCCTGCTTTTTCGTGTTATTTTCGTATCTTTTGTGTTGCTATTTGTGTACATGGGGTGATTGGATTTCTTCTTCTTCTTTTTTCATTCCTTTTAGTTCACGCGTTCGTTGGCCGATGAATTTTATTTTTGTTTTCTTTATATAGTTTTCGATAGAAACGATCCGATTTTGTTTTTTGAGACAAGCAAGTCGTATTGCTGAATTAAGTCCTTTCCATATCATCGAGGATCGGAAGGCACGCCGACGAATATGTTTTAAGGCTTATGATATAAAATAATTTTAATGAATGAAGCCCTTCCTACATCACCGTTGATCGGAAGGCACGCCGACGGAGAATCGCGGTCGAATTAATACTATATTTAAATCCCTAGATAAGTATCTTTCCGCAGCCGGCTGCCTAAGATTTTTAAAATTTCAACCGATAAACAAATTGCTTATGGTCGCATCACCTACCACAGTGAATCCTGACCTCATACCCATCTTACTAACCCCTCAAAACTCATGTGATACTTTGTCGGAGACGCAGTCGATTTGGCGGTCCCATCACTCAAGTATCGGCTAACATTCCCATCCACTTCCCCGTGTCTCACCACTGTCCGTGGCCGGCGTCGGTATTGATCAGCACGATAGGGACCTTTGAAAATTGCGAAGGGGTGATGATTGGTTCCTACTTTTCATCTGTGGTCCACGGAGCAATGTTTGGGGGTCCTGGTCAATAACGAAGTAGCAGCTACGGGTAGACACCAATGCTATGCTATGCTATGCTATGCTATGCTATTATTTCTGATGTATGATTTCCCATCAATCAATCAAAAAATCAGGATAAAAAATGCATTTAACACTAAAAAAATACTTCAGACATTTTTTCTCGAATTTTCCATGAAAATCAGAAATGAGTTATTTCATATTTTAATTTTGAAAAATATGCTTAAGGGAAACTAATTTTCTAAACTTCCCTCATCAATACTTATGATTTGTCTGGTCCTCGGAAAGATTCTATTATGTTTCAGCAAAATTAAACAAAATATGAATGAAACTAATTAACGCTTTTTAAGGAAAATTCAAGGCAAAATGTCTCAAGTATTTGGATTCAGTGTTAACCACTTTTTTTTGATTCTGATGTTTTGATTGATGGGAAAACATGCATCAAAAATGTTTGCACAATAAAAAAAATTACATTTCAATTCTCATTTAAAGACATCACCGAGTTCTTCCGGAATTAATTTTTAATTTATAAAATAATTAAAAATAAACTTTCAAACATGTATTTCAAAAAATTAAACCATTTCAAGATTTTTCGAACAAGCTGTTTTTTAAATGAACAAATATATTTAAAGCAAAAAAATAAAAATTAAATTATTGGTTGAAATAAAATTCATTGATAGTTGAAAAATCTACCCTTTTTGTGTTTTTTCCGTTTTTATTGTTTTGATAACTTAATAGAAAATTATTGAGCATTTTCATTTGATTAACAAATTTTACAATTTGAAGTTTTATGTTAACACTGGAACACCCAACGCATGTCAAACTTACACGGACGCCCAACGGCAACTTCTACTCGCTGGTTCTTGTGCATAATTCAATCAATTTGGACGATTCTTTTTTTCTTTTTTGATTTGTAAGAATGTCTAAATGATCCTAGAAATTCGAAGTAGGGGAAATTCTCGTATGTTTGCTATTTATCACTCGATTTCTGTTGAAAACGCTTTTAATGAGCTGTAATTGAATGTCAAAGTGCTGACATGGCAACATTAGAGGCACGCTGGATTCAGATGCTGTTCCCATAATCGATTCAATTTGCGCAATTTGAGCGTTTACAAAAATCGCCCAAAATTCCGCGGGGCAAAAAAAAACTTGGAATGACGTTTTTGATCGCAAAGAATACAGATTTGATCAAACTAATTGTTGATCAATTGCTGGAATGTTAAAAAAAACTAGTGAAATTCTGTAATTCTGTAATTCTGTAATTTCGGAATACATTCGTCCGGCTTCAGCTGAAGATTCATGCTGTCCCATGTTGCATGTTCGAGTGTAGACCTACGGAAAACCTTGCCGCGAGGAGAGGTGGGTGAACCAGTACACGAGCCACCTACGACATAATTCCTCGGGCGGCCCAGGTCAACTCGAAGTTACCCCAGGCACCCCCAGTGCAGGACACATTGGGGGTAGAAAGCGGATAGAATTTTCAGTGAATACAATAATTATGACAATATAGGTTCATATAATCCTTATTCCTTGATCGTACCTTTTGACACTATCAAACCTAGCAATATTACTATTGCATCTTACCATTCCCTTTTGAAAGTGTCAACTTCAAACCTTCATCCATTGTGCAATTACCGTAATCTGGGATGAATCGGGACTACATTGCTCGATCAAAGCTGGCTTTATTTTTTGTGCCAGCTATTTTGATAGCTGAGTGGATCCCGTAATGCATTGTCCACGTGGATACTTTAAGGGGAGAGGAAGTTATTAGGAGCGTTCTTTTATTACGTAACGCAGTTGGAGGGAGGGTCGGAGGCCGTGTTACGCTCCATATAATTTTTTAAAATTTGTATAGAAATTTTTTACGAGCAGGGGTCTAAAATCCGATTTTTGCGTTACGTAATAAAATAACGCTCCCTTAGCGATTGTCTATGCTCCATAAAAACATTTTTTGCATGAACAATTGTCAGCAAGGGAGGTGGGTGGGTCTAGAATTTTCAAAAAAGTGTCTACGTGTATGTGGATAAGGTGTCATCCATTAAGTACGTCACATTAAAATCAGCCAAAATTTACTCCACCCCCCTTTGTCACGATTTCCCTATGCTTTTAACACGCAATTTCACGCTTTCTCAAAACCCCCCTCTTCCCTCAGAACGTGACGTACTTTATGGATGATGCCTAATGGACGTCCCCTTAAGAATTAAATCGAAATAATGTAATAAAATATTGCCCAATCTAGATTTGGTCCCAAAACCTCAAAGCAACATTCAAACAGTATTGAATTTGACTTCTATCAATTCTCAATGTATACATACATCATGATGAGTAAAATTGGCGTATACATCATTGTTTGTTTGCTTAATAAAATGGGCACCAGAGCAGTTTTTTGAAAAATTCTTTCGTCAGGAGGTTGCTTTTAAGATTCTTTATCAGACTGTACAATAAAATTGAAAATGTCCAAAATGGTGTATACATCATATCGCCGTAAAACGGCAGTACAGTCTGAATAGGGACAGAAGTTTTAGAGCACTTAAAGCTTTTAAATTTGGAAATGGATGTACACACTTTGTTGGCCTGAGTCTGTTCTAACCGAAACCAATCAGAAAAATCAAAATATTGTGCTCCAACATGGTTAAAACTGCTGTCCCAATTCGCCCCATGTGTCCGGATTGACCCGAGTTTACGGTAACACATAATTTCCGCTATATCAGAGGTGCACAAAGTTTTTGGATGCCGGGCCAAATTTGAAGCTCAAATGAGCTTGCGGGCCAAATGTATAAAATTGGTTATTTAAAAAATGAAATAACGTTATTAGACTAAGAAATTCATGTATCACTTGAAGTTTATTTAAACTTGTGCAATTTTTGATTTTTTTGGAAATTAAAAATAATAGAAAACAGAAAATGACAGTTGCCCGTCAGTTTTGTTGATTTTATTGTATAAGGTATTTGAAAAAAGGTATTTAGCAAGGTTGTAAACGTTATAATGATCGAGGCTCGATAACGATAACGAAAATTCTATCGTTATTTCGATAATTCTATTGGCGATAATCTTATTGCTGATAATGGACGATAACTCTGTTATAAAATCTATCTAAAATCGACTTAATTCAACCATATCGTGTTAAATTATGAATGCATTCAATACGAAAATATTTTTTTGAAGATCTAGTAAATAAGTTTCAAAGTAAAATATGTACTCACAAATTATCGTATTTTTTCAAAAGTACTTAAATGTTCAAAATGTGCAATATGGGTATCAAACGAAGCGAAATTTGGTATGCTTTTTCACTTTATTAGATTTGTTTTGGAAAATGCTGAAATTTTCACAAATTACCTTTTTTTTCGAAAATACCCAAATTTTCAAAATATGAAATATTATTATCAAAAGAAGCGAAATTTTGTTTGCTTTTTCCACTTTATAAGAGTTTTTTTGGAATTTTTTTTCAAAAATTACCGTATTTTTCGAAAATACTGAAATTTTCAAATTGCATGTTTAGAAAATTTGAGTATTTTCGAAAAAATGCGGTATTTTGTGAACAATTTTGAGTTCATATTTATACTTTTAAAATTACTACAATTTCAAAAAATATATTCTTAGTCTAATCGATTTTAGAAAGATTTTAAAAATGCGTTATCAGGGCTGAGCTGTAGGTTAGTCGTCGACTAACAAGTTCTTTAACAAAAATGTCGCCCTCCTTAAACCATTTGGCGCCCTCAGCAGGGCCCTAGAGAAACTTTGCATTTTGCAAATTTGCCAAGTTGCCGATTTGTGCTGCGCCTTCTTGAAAAAGATAGAGCGCCCCCTCAGGTAGCCCCAGGGCGCCCAAAATGCCATTTTTGGAAATTAAAAAAAAGAGCCTAAGGGAGATCAGGGCTGAGCTGTAGGTTAGTCGAGGTTAGTCGTCGACTAACAAGTTCTTTAACAAAAATGTCGCCCTCCTTAAACCATCTGGCGCCCTCAGCAGGGCCCTAGAGAAACTTTGCATTTTGCAAATTTGCCAAGTTGCCGATTTGTGCTGCGCCTTCTTGAAAAAGATAGAGCGCCCCCTCAGGTAGCCCCAGGGCGCCCAAAATGCCATTTTTGGAAATTAAAAAAAAGAGCCTAAGGGAGATCAGGGCTGAGCTGTAGGTTAGTCGAGGTTAGTCGTCGACTAACAAGTTCTTTAACAAAAATGTCGCCCTCCTTAAACCATCTGGCGCCCTCAGCAGGGCCTAGAGAAACTTTGCATTTTGCAAATTTGCCAAGTTGCCGATTTGTGCTGCGCCTTCTTGAAAAGATAGAGCGCCCCTCAGGTAGCCCCAGGGCGCCCAAAATGCCATTTTTGGAAATTAAAAAAAAAGAGCCTAAGAGAGAGCGTTATCGTTCATTATCAGCGATAAGATTATCGTGGATAGAATTATCGAAATAACAATAACCATTGTCGTTATCGTCAGACGATAATATTATCGACGATCGTTTTATCGATGTCGTAAAATGAGGTTCGAAAAATAGATAAATCCATATTTTTTAAAACAATATTTAATAAAAAAAATAAACAAAAAAATGTTCAAAATAAACCTTCATTTTGAAAAAATATAAAATCACATTACAACTGGTCAACGGGCCATTTTACATTATCATTCAAAATGGGTCTGCGGGCCACAAAAAATCACCTGGCGGGCCACGTTTGGCCCGCGGGCCATACTTTGGTCACCCCTGCGCTATATTCTTCATGCGGAATCTTCGCCTTATTATCACTGAACCACGGAGCGATATTGTTCTCACATTTTTTTTGAGCTTCAACGACTGATTGTTATTCACGCACTTATAAAAATACTTGTTCTGTTTCGCGGCTTTGTGAAAAATACACGTGTGTTGGCTGATACAATGACTTTTTTGGTCATCGTATGCTCGCAAGGTACATGAACCCACTCAGTCGTCAGCCAGCGACAAGTTAAGACGTGTTTTGCTCGTGTTGTCATCTCGCGTGCTTGGAAGTTTTTGACAGATGGAGGTAGAGGAATCCTCCGAGGAGGAAGATTTTCGTCCCGTCCACGGGAATCGGAAGCGGAAGAAGTCCAGCGAGGTCACTGGAATCGGCATCGAAGGAGAAAAAGTTGAGAAGACCCTGCTCAACAACAACAAGTTCAGCCCGCTAGCGGATAACAAAAACAACAACAATGCCAGCCCAGCAGGAGGAGGGGACGCACCGGCGGTTCCACCACCCGGCCAGTCGGCAGGTAAACAAAAACAACCACCTTTGGTGGTGAAGAACACCACGGATTTTTACAAGCTCGTGGCGATAGTGGAAAGTTGTAAATTAGGTTTCAAACTGATTTACAAACTAACCCGATTTGGAACCAAGGTGACCTGCTTCTCTGTCAAAGATTTTGACAAGTTGCAAGAGCTACTCAAGAAGAAGAAAGTGGAATTCTACACCCACGATCGGCGGAGCGAACGAAATCATCGGGTGGTTCTTTGTGGTTTTCCTGATGAACTGAAACCGGACGAGGTCAAGTACCTTCTGAAGAGGGATCTCAAGCTGGACGCGCTGGAGGTGCATGCCATCAAGCGGAAGCAAAAGTCCACCGTGGACGAAACTCCGTACATTGTGGTCTTCCCAAAGGATACACCAATCTGAAGAAGCTCTCTGCAATGAAAGTTGTGGCAAGCACTATCATCCGGTGGGAGGCCTACCGGAACAAGCGGCCGAACGTGACCCAGTGCAGGAACTGCTTGCAGCTGGGTCATGGAACCAGGAACTGTCACCTGAAAGGCAGGTGCAACAACTGTGGGGTCCCCACAAGACGGACGGAAGTCCAAGAAGCCGAGCCGAAGCGGTATGCCAACTGCTCTGGAGCCCACGAAGCCACGGACCGCAGCTGCCCTAAGCGTGCGGACTTCATCCGGAGGCGCCAGCAGGCGTCGAAACCGAAACCGCCGGCAAGGAAGGCGGAGAAGCAGAGTCCAGCAGTTCCGGCGTTTACGCCGGCGGAGTTCCCTCCGCTGCCGGGCGCAGTTCCGGACGGAAAATCCAAGGATCGCCCTCGTCCCGCAGGAAGCAGCCAAGGTGGCCCCCGAGACGGTGGAGCCACGGAGAAGGAAGCCGGGGAGGTACTCTACAGTTCGGCTGAGCTGTGGAGAATTTTCTCCGAGTACATCGGCAGGTTCAAGACCTGCAAGACCCGCTTGGACCAAGTAACCCTCGTCAGTTACATGATCTCCAAGTATGGAATTTAAGGAGTTTTTTTTGTTGTTATTATATATTGTTTTACTGATCCTCGGTCCCAACCTGGTCACAGCACCTAAAAGGACCTAATAAAAATAAGTTAAGAAAAAAAAAGGTACATGAAAGAGAAAAAGAGCAAAAAATGGGATAAGTACAATGTAAAATAAAATCGAGCATTGAATAACATACTAACATATAAAGAAAGAATAAAGAAACCTTACTTTGCAACTAGACAGAACTACCAAATTGTAACGAGAAGTTTACAAGAAAACAACTGAAGTTGTGAAATATGGGACAGGACGAACAAACTAGAATAGTTAATATAATATTTTAATATTTTAATATTTGAATATTTGAATATTTGAATATTTTAATATTTTAATATTTTAATATTTTAATATTTTAATATTTTAATATTTTAATATTTTAATATTTTAATATTTTAATATTTTAATATTTTAATATTTTAATATTTTAATATTTTAATATTTTAATATTTTAATATTTTAATATTTTAATATTTTAATATTTTAATATTTTAATATTTTAATATTTTAATATTTTAATATTTTAATATTTTAATATTTTAATATTTTAATATTTTAATATTTTAATATTTTAATATTTTAATATTTTAATATTTTAATATTTTAATATTTTAATATTTTAATATTTTAATATTTTAATATTTTATATTTTAATATTTTAATATTTTAATATTTTAATATTTTAATATTTTAATATTTTAATATTTTAATATTTTAATATTTTAATATTTTAATATTTTAATATTTTAATATTTTAATATTTTAATATTTTAATATTTAAATATTTAAATATTTTAATATTTTAATATTTTAATATTTTAATATTTTAATATTTTAATATTTTAATATTTTAATATTTTAATATTTTAATATTTTAATATTTTAATATTTTAATATTTTAATATTTTAATATTTTAATATTTTAATATTTTAATATTTTAATATTTTAATATTTTAATATTTTAATATTTTAATATTTTAATATTTTAATATTTTAATATTTTAATATTTTAATATTTTAATATTTTAATATTTTAATATTTTAATATTTTAATATTTTAATATTTTAATATTTTAATATTTTAATATTTTAATATTTTAATATTTTAATATTTTAATATTTTAATATTTTAATATTTTAATATTTTAATATTTTAATATTTTAATATTTTAATATTTTCATATTTTAATATTTTAATATTTTAATATTTTAATATTTTAATATTTTAATATTTTAATATTTTAATATTTTAATATTTTAATATTTTAATATTTTAATATTTTAATATTTTAATATTTTAATATTTCAATATATTAATATTTTAATATTTGATTATTTTAATATTTTAATATTTTAATATTTTAATATTTTAATATTTTAATATTTTAATATTTAAATATTTCAATATTTCAATATTTTAATATTTTAATATTTTAATTTTTTAATTTTTTAATTTTTTAATTTTTTAATTTTTTAATATTTTAATATTTTTATATTTTTATATTTTAATATTAAAAAAGGTCACACTATGCAACTATAACATTACAATGAAACTTACTGAAACAAAAAATTGGAAAAAAATGCGTTATGAGATTTCCAATAACAAAACCATAATATTTGCTGTATTCATGAAATGTACAGTAGTTTTATTGTTTTAATTTATAACATTTCCAATAACAAAACCATGAAATTTGCTGTAACCATGAAATCTACGATAACTTTATCGTCATTCCAATGAAGTTAAAAAAAATCAACCATAAACTTACCATAAATATTATAATATCTATTGTAACTTCATGGTTTTGACAATACAAATCATCATATAATTTTATTCGGGCTCCCTTTTCAAATGGTGTCGGTAAGTGTCGGTAAAGCAGTTTACCATTTAAAATCATATCTTATTAATTTGTGGTACGGTTCACAACAGTTTGGGGTAGGGTACGACTATGATCCACGAAAAAAATCCCTTGTAAAAATGTATTGTAACATAACCTAACGACCTATTTAATAAATTGTTGGATTGTTTGGGGAATGGAAAATGTACGGTTGCGCCCTATTTGGTGTATTATCGAGATCATTTAGGAAAAATCATTCGACAAATGGTGACTGTATGGTTGTTGACTAAGCGGGTAGTCACAATTTTTGAGTGGTTGCAGGTCGTGTTTATCGGGGTACACTACGCCACTGGTTTGCAATCATATGGTTGTACTTCCAGGCTAGCTGTTAGCTCCAAACAACGAACACAATCGCGAAGGTTGAACGCGGTCTTGCGCATTAGCTCACTTTCCAGCAGACTTTCAGCGAGCCAGCCGTGTACAGAACAGTTCCACGTTTGGCCCAGGGCAACAGTTTGTTGGGTTAATGTGAAAGGTTCAATTGCTACTGCTGCTGCTGTTGTTCATGTGGCGTTTGAAAATTTGGCTTGAATCAACAATTGGCCGATCGGTTAAGGGTCTAGTGTAGTTATATAGGAAAAATAACAGTTTGTGTAGTGGTTTGGAGGTGAAAACATTATGAAAGTAAAAAATCTAGAAGGAGGATTTCCTTAGAAAACGGCGCGAATTTTCCGCAGGACACATCAGATGGCGGATGTTACCATAAAATATAGCAAGAAGTTAGATTTCCTGCTCAGTTTTGATAGTATCTTTGTTTAATTTGTTCTGGGATCTGAGCAAGCGGTGAGGTTCACTTTTATTTTTTGGATTATTCCCAGATATGGTTGAAATATTCGCGAAGCATGTGCTGGATAAGTTTGGCTCGGAAGATGGTCGTGGCAGAACAAGTGCCTATAAGGATTGCACCCGAGTCGTTCATTTCAGTTGGATATCAGCTTTTGAGGAAACAGGACGTGTATTGACTGTTGCTCGTCGTGCTAAAAGAAATTGCAGCATTTTCTTATAGACTTATATCCTGAGTGTGAGCTTGTTTGAGCTGTCACAGCTTTTGCTGGTTGTTTCCGGTATCTCTAACAGGTGAAAACGATTTAACGAGGTTGTGTAACGTGGAGTGAGGTAGATTTAATATTCGTGAAATCACCCAGGTCTTATTTCGTTAAGTGTGTTAGGTCCCGGGCAAGTGAAAGTGAGATGGTACTTACAAACTAACTGATGACATGAAGAGATTATGTTCTTCACTGTTTAGCCCCAGGCAAGTGAAAGTGAAAATGTCTTAGCGAACTAGCATGAAGGGATTACGTATAAATAAACACATGATTATGGTACGTATACTATTATTAGTATCTTTGTTCTTAAAACTTCTCTTTTGATCATTACATACCATGTTTTGAACTCCAGAGTTATAGAGATTTTCACATAAATGTTTAGTTTACCTTTTGTCCTACAATATATGGTCAAGAATGAGTTTGCATAGTTTCACCTGGCAGGAAAATTAGACGCGAAAGCGATAACCAGCAATGTGGTGAAAATTGGAAGGTTACAACCTGCAGCTGGGAAGATGCCAAGTGGGTGGGAGGAAGGAAGAAATGAACGGTTGGCGGCGCGGTGTGTTGGGAAATGGTAAATGAAAAAGGATATCAATCGTAGGAAGTTGGCGGTCTAGCGAATGTGGCGGGAAGATTTTGAAAGAAGGGTGTCCTGGCTGGTGCGTTGGCTGGCTGTGAGAGGGAACTAGATGTGAGCGAAATATGTATCTAAAAGTGATAGCGAATCTCCACGCTGTGACTAGCGTTAAGCTTTTGCAGGTGTTGGATGTGGCTGGGGGTTTAAACCACACAGTAAAACGTGATTTTGTTATGCTTCGTAAAGTCTAGGATGCGAAATCAAGGCAACGTAGTCTTTAACAGCACTTTAAAGGCGTGATTCTATTGAAATATGCGTAACATCTTTTCACTGAGGAGGAATTTATTTCGGTTATGAAACCACATCGGTATTTTTTTTTTTGTAAAAGCAGGACGGTTTAACACTGGAACGCCCAACGCATGTCCAACTTACACGGACGCCCAAGCCTCCCAAAAAAGTTGGAACGGTAACTTCAACACGCCCGTTCTCGGGCATAACTCAACCAATCGGGACGATTCTTGTTCCCAGTGATTTGTAAGAATGTCTAGATGATCCTAAAATTTTGCAGAACTTGATTTGAACAAATCTGTTATTTCTGCGACCGAAAACATCGTTCTAACTTTTTTTAAACGACTGCCTCCGCGGAATTTTCGGCGATTTTTTTTTTACACGCGAAAAAAAAGTTGGAACGATGTTTTTGGTGGTTGCAAAAAAATTAAAAAATATAAAAATTGAAAAACAAGCCATGGTCTCAACATTTGAATGAAAAAAGTGATTCAAAGTGCATTTTACACCTGCCTAGTTGTTTTGCAATCATTAGTTTTCAAAATATCCAAGTATTGAAGTTTCGTTTTTTCGCCGAAAAACCTTTTTGCAATGCTGTACATTGGAATTTACAAAAATAGAAAATATTTTTGATCGATCCCAGACATGCTAAATATGATTTTAAATGCAGGAAAATGCATTTCTCATGGTTTTCATTTGGTTAGACTTCTATTTCCTTTAAAATTTTGAAGTTTTTTGAAAAAAACTTTTTTTGTCCCCCCCATTTTCGAACCGATTTGGAAGGGGGTAGGGGTGACATAAACTTTAAAAAATATTTGCAACGGCCTCACTGAATTGCAAAACTGTGACATAAACAAACCCAGCGCAGTCGTAAATCTCCTAGCTCATCGAGCAGCTGCCACTGCGACCAACGCTTATACGACGTTGCACGCACACACATAGAGAATCAAGTTTTTACACAAAAAGTTGGTACCGTAAACTGGGGTCAATTGGGACACATGCAGTTTTAAACATGATGGAGCACAATATTTTGATTTTTGTGGTTGGTTTCGGTAAGAACAGACTCAGACCAACAAAATGTGTACATCCATTTCCAAATTTAAAAGCTTTAAGTGCTCTAAACATTGCTGTCCGGATTCACCCCAGATTACGGTAGTTTGTATTTATGCGTGGAAATGTAATTTTATACAGTCATCCCTCATATTCGAATCAGTTTACAGATCGGCCAATGTTCAACAAATCATATAAAATCGATAATTGAACATAATGATTCGCTTTTACCTTCATGTGAAAGCTTTTCTTGCGATCGTTCGATTGATGTATAGATCGGCTGTACATTTTTAAGTTTTATATCAAGTTTTTTAAGAAAAACATTGACCCTTGAAATCCACAAATTTGGAACACTTTTTTGTTACGATGTAAACAAACTTTTTTTTCTCTTTAGGAGTACATATTTTTTACAAACCCCTAGGGGAGCGTTCATAATAAAAGTTACTTTAAAGGTATTGGGGTCCTTTTTGACCCCAAACTTTAAAAAAATCGAAAAAAATCCAGTTTTTGACCGATTCCGGTTCTTTTGGTCACAAATCGACGTCGTCGTGCTATCTTGTCGCACCCGCCATTTCAACGTTCCGAGGAAAACGCGTTTTAATGTTTGACCTTGAATATACAAAAAACGAGAGCACGCAATGTAACCAATAACAAACACGTTTTGTTTGGCTGACCATTCTGTGCATTGTCCCAAAGTTTGGTTGAAGTTGGTTGCTGGAGTCCCGAGTTATAATAACGAATGTTTACGGTAGTCTAGCTTGTACGTGCGACAAACGCATCCTGACTTTCCTGGCCTGAAATCCCTTTGGCCTTTTGTCGCACTTACATCAATTTTCATGGAGTGACAAGATAGCACGACAAGATTGAAACTACTTTCATATATAAAGTGATAAAAATGCTTTGGGGATCTGTGACGGTCAAAAGGTGAGGCATTGTGAGCTGCACAATATGGCGTTCTTTACTCAATTTGGCCCAAAATGCACGTACGACAAGTTAGCACGATGGCGACGAAATGAATGCTTTGTTTATTTGTTTATTTATTTATTAAATACAGCAGCGTAAGGCTTACACCTTTTTAAATTGCTACCTCCGGTGGCATTACGTTTAAAATACAATTAAAAGAAAAACTATGCTAAATGAAAGCTTAGAACGTACCCTTTCCGAAACCGTCCTGGAAAACCGGATTTGGTTACTGTGGGCACCGGGAATCGGCTACAACCGAAAAAAAGGCCTTTTTGAGACCCCAACTATGACGACCTGTATCTCCGGCCAGTTTCAACCAATCAGAATGCTCTGGGTTGCATTTGATAGGTGTATACCTGTACTTTGACCACAAATATTAATATCAGGGCCAGGTGACCAACCGGTTCCGGAAATCCGGAACATCCGAAAAGTTCATGAAATTGAAAGATATGTCAATTTACGGTCATGCCGTTGTTCGCTGAACCATTGTGACCAATCTGGAACCGGTTACCGGTGGTGCCTTGGGGACACATCCGGAATATGAGAGAATCCCTATCATCCGATATATCAAACTTCATGAAATTGAAAGATATGTTAATTTACGGTCATGCCATTGTTCGCTGACCCATCCTGGCCAATCTGGAACCGGTTATAGGTGGCGCCTTGAGGACACTCCCGGAATTTGAGAGAAACCCTATCATCTGACATATCAAACTTCATGAAATTGAAAGATATGTCAATTTACGGTCATGCCGTTGTTCGCTGAACCATTGTGACCAATCTGGAACCGGTTACTGGTGGAGCTTTGGGGACACTCTCGGAATATGAGAGAAACCCTATCATCCGACGCATCAAACTTCATGAAATTGAAAGATATGTCAATCTATGGTCATGCAAATGTTCGCTGACCCATCCTGGCCAATTTGGAACCGGTTACTGATGGCCCCTTGGGGACACATCCGGAATATGAGAGAAACCCTATCATCCGACATATCAAACTTCATGAAATTGAAAGATATGTCAATCTACGGTCCTGTCAATGTTCGCTGATCTATCCTGGCCAATCTGGAACCACTTATCGGTGGCCCCTTAGGGACACTTCCGGAATTTGAAAGTTACCCTACCATCCGACATATCAATGTTCATGAAATTGAAAATTACGTCAATTTATGGTCATGCCGTTGTTTGCTGACCGTTGCTTGACATATCTTTCAATTTCATGAAGTTTGATGCGTCGGATGATAGGGTTTCTCTCATATTCCTGGAATGTCCCCAAGGGGCCACCAGTTCCAGAATTGCCAGAATGGATCAGCGAACAACGGCATGACCGTAGATTGACATATCTTTCAATTTCATAAAGTTTGGTATGTCGGATGATAAGGTTTCTCTCATATTCCGGAAGTGTCCCCAAGGTGCCACCGGTAACCGGTTTCAGATTGGCCACAATGGGTCAGCGAACAACGGCATGACCGTATATTGACATATCTTTCAATTTCATGAAGTTCGATACGTCGCATGATAGGGTTCTCTCATATTCCAGAAGTGTTCCTAAGGGGCCACCAGTAACCGGTTCCAAATTGGCCAGGAAGGCTCAGCAAACAATGGCATGACCGTAGATTGACATATCTTTCAATTTTATGAAGTTTGATACGTCGGATGATAGGGTTTCTCTCAAATTCCGGAAGTGTTATCGGTGGCCCCTTAGGGACACTTCCGGACTATGAAAGTAACCCTACCATCCGACATATCAATTTTCATGAAATTGAAAACTACGTCAATTTACGGTCATGTCGTTATTTGCTGACCGTTGGTTGACATATCTTTCAATTTCATGAAGTTTGATGCATCGGATGATAGGGTTTCTCTCATATTCCTGGAATGTCCCCATATAGGTCACCGGAAACCAGTTCCAGAATTGCCAGAATGGATCAGCGAACAACGGCATGACCGTTGGTTGACATATCTTTCAATTTCATGAAGTTTGATATGTCGGATGCCCACCTCTGTGTACGCACGAGAGCAAGCAGCAGTGAAGTGCTCAGTGCTCTATCGTTTTTTTTCGGATTTCTTCGCTGTATTTGATTGTGATTACCCGCGAGTTTGCTTCTCCAGCATGCCAAAGGACGGCCGTGGCCGTGGCAGTTCGAGTACTGCCTCGAAAAACCCGCGAAGTTCGTCTACCGGCCGTGTGCAAAAAGGTAAACAAACTAGAGGTGGGCAAAAAAAGAGCGAACCGCTCAAAGATCCGGTTCACTTAAAAGAGCGAACGAACCGTTGTTGTTGTTGTTGTTGTTGATTTTATTGGGGGAACTTTAACCCTATGGGTCATTCGCTCCCGAACGAACCGTGGCTCACAAAAAAAAGAACCGCGGTTCTTTTTCAAACTCCGGTCTTTTGAAAGAACCGTTTCAATATGGCATGATTTTTGTTATAAATATTTTTTATTGAATTTCCAAAAAATGTAGTATTTAATTTGTTTATGAGAATTGAAAATGCATTTTCAAAAATTTCAATGATTATAAAAAATAATCCCATAAGTAAATGATTTTCTCAACAAAATGAAATTAACTTTTCAGTGTGCAACTGATTGTTCATTTAAGTAAAAAACTTTAAAATTTTAATGAAAATAGAAGTCTTATGCACTGAAAACAAATTAAAAAGCTTTTTGGGATCGATCAAAAATATTTAGATTTTTGGTGAAATTCCGTTGTACAACCTAATGCAAAAGTTTTTTTTTCGGTTTAAAAAAAAATATTTTGAAAATTAATGATTGCAAAACATCTGGGGATGTGTAAAATGCATTTTAAAACTTTTTTTTTTTATTAAAATGTCATGCTATTATTTTTTTGCGACTTTGGCTAGAGTTGAGGAACATAAACTTTAAAAAATATTTGGTTTGGACAAATTTATAAAAGTTCAATGTGAAATAACTTATAAAATTACACGATTCTTGAAAAAACCCTATTTATTCAAATTTTGAAAAAAGAGCGAAAGAGCCGTTCAAAAAAGCGGCTCTTTTTAAAGAGCGAACGAAAATGAGCGGCTCCTAAAAAAGAGCGGTTTTGCCCACCTCTAAAACAAACCAATGCCGTGTCGGCCGCCATCGCGCAGGGGAGTGTCAGCACAGATGGAATCGATAAAAAGTTACTACATCCCGGATATCTTCCGAGATCACCAGTGCGAACCCGTTCCGGTACTTCCGGTGCCACAACCAGTGGCACATCAACATCCGCCAACATCCCCATCAGGAACGAGTTCCAGATGCTGAGCGACGACGAAGAAAACAACAACAACACACAGCACTACCGACGACGACGACGACGATGATGGTCGTGCACGGAAAAAAGTGTCGACGTCAAAAAAGAACAATTCTACTATAGAACGAAGACCACCTCCAATTTG
Source organism: Culex quinquefasciatus (assembly GCF_015732765.1). Lineage (NCBI taxonomy): Eukaryota > Metazoa > Arthropoda > Insecta > Diptera > Culicidae > Culex > Culex quinquefasciatus. The sequence continues at coordinate 103,284,980 of NC_051863.1, forward strand.
TGTTTTGGACACGTTGGCGGACGATGTTGACGAGTTGCTGGAAGGTCTCGGATATTGTCTGAAAATCGGTAAGTCGGCAGTGCAAGTGATCACACTGAATAAAAAGAACTTCGACCTGGTGTTTGAAGAATTGAAGCGTAGCAACTTCAACTTCTACACATTCAACCCCGAGAAGCCCCTGTTATGGTCGTCTTGCAGGGTTATCAAGACCGTCCGATCTCTGACCTAAAGAAGCACCTTTCGGACGCTGGAATAAAACCGCGGGAAATAAAAGTGCTCTCGCGCAAGACAACGGTAACAAATACACACACACTGTACCTGTTGTACTTCTCTCATATTCCGGAAGTGTCCCCAAGGCGCCACCGGTAACCGGTTCCAGATTAGCCAGGTGGCTCAGCGATTAACGGCATTATCAAAGATGGACATATCTTTCAATTTCATGATGTTTGATATGCAGCATGATGGGTATTCAACAAAAAAAAATCAAATTGGTCGTTCATCGGGTCCCGGGAACCGGTTCCAGGTTACCCAGAAGTGGCCACTAACACTCCAGAGTGGTTCTGGCAATCGTGTATTGTGTTTTTAGTAAGTTTTATTGATCAATTTCAACTATCATGAGAGTATTGGTATCGGGTGTACCCCATTTGGCATAATGGACATTTGGCATAACGGGTTTTCAAGATGGACGTTTGGCATAATGGACGTTTGGCATAATTGGTCCAAGACATCAGGGACGTTTGGCATAATGGACATTTGGCATAATGGACGTTTGGCATAATTCGTTCAAAAACCATCAAGGACGTTTGGCATAATGGACGTTTGGCATAATGGACATGATTATTACTAGCTTGTTTTTTTGTTAATTATTTGTCATTTTCACGAATGAAAATGTATATTTTTTACCTTTTTTATATTACTTTAAGAGATTAACATTTTTTCTATAAAAAATTAGGTATCTCTATATTTTTTCCCAATAGTAAATTCTTTCCATTTTGAATAATTCACAATAAATCTTTTCAATGAAATTTTGATATTTTTATTAAATAATTAACATATCTCTTGTAAGCTTAAGATTTTTCCCCTTTCAATATAATTAGGAGTAATTTTTTAAATGAAATTTTCCCTTCTTTTATATGTTGCAGATTTACTGTTTCAATTAATTAATTAAATTAATTGTTTTACAGGTATGAGTTGGTACCATTATTCTATCGAGTTTAGCATTGAGCTCTCTATAAATTTTGATGGAATTATACTCTCGATCCTGTATTTTGGGTGAATGGATGTCGATGTTGGTTTTCTTTAAATATGTTGCAATTAAGTTTTTAATTCAATTTTCCCATCATTTTTATATTTAACTTGAAGAAGGAAACTCTCTTATAGATGTTGTCTTTAAACATTTATATAATTTCTGCACATTTTTCTCTGTTGGTTTAATTTTTGCAATAAAGTTGTTTATGGAATTTTCCCTTCTTTTATTTATTCAATACTAATCTTAAAGAAGGGACAACTGCCTAAAAAATGCTGATTAAATGTTATTTTTAAGAGAGGTAGGTGAAAAACATAAAAATATTGCGATAGTCAAACATTTAAAGAGTGTCAAAATGTGAATCTTTAAATTTACTTTTCCTTCCATAAGTTGAATTTTATATAAATAAATATAAATTTTATAAAAAATTCATAATCGAAGTTTATTGTCAAATATTCGAAAAGTATTGTTTTTAGAGATTTTCCCTTCTAAAAGTTGAATTTAAAATAAAAGAAGGGAAAATTTCAAAACTCATTTGTCAAATATTTAAAGAAAGAAAACATGTACATTAGGGTGGTCCAAATCTGGACTTTTTTGGGGCTACCCCCTGAAATCAAAGATTGACCCATCACTAGGCTAAATTCCAAATTTGAGCTCATTCTGACCACGGGAACCCCTCCCTCCAATCGCTTGAAGTTTGTATGGGAAAAATCGTCAAAATGTATGGAGAAAAGCAACTGTTTTACTTTTTTACCTGTGGAAGGCGCCATAGTTAACCGATGCTTACCATTTCTCAAATGTAGAACCTTCATTATATTTAGAACAACTTTCCCGAAGACACCATTTAGGATTTTTCCCACAAAGTTCTTAGCGCCCAAAACTGACCATTTTTGCGCGGCTAGCTGTAAGGGGCTACCTAACAACGATGTTTAATTCCAATTCGTACACGCACGTGCTCTCTCTCAGGTTCAAACTCTCTCACGACACGAGCTTGCTCGCCTGCCTGCCTGCCTGTTTGCCTACAAGCGCGCGCTGTTACTCTGCTAGGACTTTTATCGTCGTCGTCGTCGTTTTCGTTTGCTATCTGCTGCGCTGCGTTCCTGGCATGTTTTTTATAATTTTCAACTAAATTAGCAGGTTTATTTTGAGATATATTTAGCATATAAATTCTTAGATTATGTCAAAATTGAAAAAAAGTGCACTAACAAAATAATTTGAATAAAAGACTTAGGCCTTGGCTTAGCCTCGTTTAAAAAATTGAAGCAAATGAACAGGATTTGTTCGTTTTTCCGAGCATTACAAGCAGTTGTTCGTATATGCTCATTAGAGAGAATGATTCAATTATTTTAAAAATCTTCAGGTAATACAAATTTTGTTTTTTTACTCTAAATATCATCCGACCAACTGCTTGTCCATTCGAAGGCGATTTGATTACAGATTTCAAACTAGCTAGCTCAACAATCTCTATTTTTGAGGCTTTTCTTTTAGACATCGTTGCACTTTTGGATGTTTCGGAATCGTAAACTTCTAATAATCGTCAAAGGCAAAATATACCGCAATTTGTTGTAAGGAAGTTTTTTATATTTTCGGCAGATAAAAATATTTTGTATGGAATGAAAAATAATCGTGATCATAGGGCTACGAAAAAACTTCAAATGTTTTCTTTTTAAGCTTGTTTGATAATACCGTAAACTGGGGTCAATCGGGACACATGGGGCGAATTGGGACAGCAGTTTTAACCATGTTGGAGCACAATATTGTGATTTTTCTGGTTGGTTTCCGTTAGAACAGACTCAGACCAACAAAATGTGTACATCCATTTCCATACACCCAAAGGAAAAATATAGCTCAAAATCTGCAACAGTGGACTTGCTGCAGAAAATGTCACATTTTATAACATTTTTTGCAGCAAGTCCGTAGATAATTTTTGCCCGCGTGTTAACATTTCAGCGATCTGCAGTTCTCACCAACACATATAATGCTGGCCCGTCCCCGAGCAACACTCCAAAGGGAAGCATATGTTGGTGCTCTTTCACTCACTTTTCATCAAGCGTCCATGGCGCGGTGGAAGCTTGTCGGATCAATAACCAAGAAGTTGGTTGATCAATCCTCGTTCTGTTAAGGGTTTTTTTTTGTGAAATACAATCAAAAAGCTGTCGGTAATGTCGATAATTGTCGGTAACGGGCAAAAATGTCATACCCCTATATCGCAAAAAAAGCATGAGGACAGTTTTCATGCTGATTCTGATATACTTTCATGCCACCATGCATCACAATCATGCGACCACCGGTTGGGTGTATTTAAAAGCTTTAAGTGCTCTAAAAACTGCTGTCCCTATTCAGACTGTAGTCCCGATTCGCCCCAGATTACGGTATACAAAAGTGGAAAAAAGTTCCCAAAATCGATGAATTGTCTAAGTGTATTGTTCTTCCTGAAATCTATACTTGACTAAGTTGAAAAAAAGTCTTATATTTTTTCTAGAAGAGTTAAAATCCCAGCCTTTAGTTTGGTATGATACCAAAACTAGAAATAAATTTCAATTACGACAAACGACGACGACGACAAACGACGACGACGACAAAAGTCCAAGCAGAGAAACAGCGCGCGCTTGTAGGTAAACAGGCAGGCAGGCAGGCGAGCAAGCTCGTGAGAGAGTTTGAACCTGAGAGAGCACGTGCGTGTACGAATTGGAAATAAACATCGTTGTTAGGTAGCCCCTTACAGCTGGCCGCGCAAAAATGGTCAGTTTTGGGCGCTAATAACTTCGCGGGAAAAAATCCTAAAAATATGGTGTCTTCGGGAAAGTTGTTCTAAATATAATGAAGGTTCTACATTTGAGAAATGGTAAGCATCGGATAACTATGGCGCCTTCCACAGGTAAAAAAGTAAAACAGTTGCTTTTCTCCATACATTTTGACGATTTTTCCCATACAAACTTCAAGCGATTGGAGGGAGGGGTTCCCGTGGTCAGAATGAGCTCAAATTTGGAATTTAGCCTAGTGATGGGTCAATCTTTGATTTCAGGGGTAGCCCCAAAAAGTCCAGATTTGGACCACCTAATGTACATCCCTTATTAAGGATGAATATTAAAGAAGAAAAATTGCATAAAAACAATGATTGCAAAATTTTGAAAAAAACAAACTGCACATTTTTGAGAGATTTTACCTTATTTGAGCTTTAAAATAAAAGAAGAGCAAATTGCTTTAAAAATTTAAATGCATTTCGTTAAATAAGAGCAAAATGTACATACATTCTTTAGGTTGAATTTGAAAAAGGAGGGAAAGGGTAAACAGTATAAATTTTTATTGCTAAATTTCAAAGACTGGCAAAACTTACATCACTTTGTTAGGTTGAATTTAAAATAAAAGAAAGAATAATTGAATACAAAAAAATAGCTGCAAAATATTTCAAATGAAGACAAATCTCAATATTATATATTTATGAAAAAATGCATTTTATATTTATGAAAAATTGCATTTTAAAGATTTATTAAGAAAAAAAGGAAAAAAAAATTACATCTATTGGGAGAAAATGACAAAGATACTAGATTTCTTGAAAACAAAAATCATTTTTAAAGTAAAGTTATCTGCTTAGAAAAAGAAAAAAACCTATAAATTATTATTCTTTACAAAAATAAATACTTATTGAACAAAAAAAGCTAGCAAAAATTATGCCAAACGTCCATTATGCCAAACGTCCTTGATGGGTTTTGAACGAATTATGCCAAACGTCCATTATGCCAAATGTCCATTATGCCAAACGTCCCTGATGTCTTGGACCAATTATGCCAAACGTCCATTATGCCAAACGTCCATCTTGAAAACCCGTTATGCCAAATGTCCATTATGCCAAATGGGGTACACCCATTGGTATCACATATACGTGAAAAACAGTAAAAACAGTAGGTCACCTGGCCCTAATATTAATATTTGTGGTCAAAGTGCAGGTATACACCTGTCGAATGAATTTGCCAGGTTTTCAAAGTTGGGGTCTCAAGAAGGCCTTTTTTCGGTTGTAGCCGATTCCCGGTGGCCACAGTGACCAAATCCGGTTTTCCAGGACGGTTTCGAAAAGGGAACGTTCGAAGCTTTCATTTATGACCAAAAGAACCGGAATCGGTCAAAAACTGGATTTTTGACGATTTTTTAAAGTTTGGGTTTGAAAAGGACCCCAATAAGGTGTGATTTTTTTTAATACCAAGGGAAGGTTAAAAATAGTCAAAAAAAGTCGAAGTAGTTATGTCACAGACATAACCGGAATGGCGTAGACTACGTAAAGTTTTGATATGTGGACATAGAGTGCTCCATATCTTAATTTGAAAAATTAGCTAGATACTTGAAATACATTAACGGAATAAGATCGTGAATGGGAAATGGACTCCCCAACAAGACAAAACTTACACACTCTTAGGCCAGCAAACTCAATCGGACCTTGTACGTACCGGTTGTTGAAACGGAATTCGTATACGATTAGAATTGAATTCCGATTTAGTTGAAATTCACTAGAAAGAGATGGCAAATCTAATGCGAACAAAACCGCAGCTGCCATAGAGTTATCTACGTGCGCATGTGTTGCGTGCACGTACACGAAAAAGATTGAGGTTAAATTTTGTACCCTCCAGCGTGCGTGCTAGTGTGCATGAGATCGGACTTCGATAACTCTATGTAAACATACTTTGAATGGGTTGGTAAATCTTTGAATAGAAAGCCTTATTCAAACATCAACATAGAATGGAGGAAGGAAAGAGAAGAACGAAAAACGTTTTTTTCGCTAACCGAATGAATGTTAGGTAGCAGAATGAGGGAGAGGGAGAGGGGTTGGGGGCGAGAGCAGCCTCAAAAAGCTGTGCAATCCGTCACCCAACATTCATTCCTGAAAGGCATTTCACCGACTCATCCCGGGTGGGACGAGAGAAGGGAGTCCCGGGTGGCTTGGCCATGGCAACTGTTCGGCGAGAAGGCAGCAGGCGCGCGCCTCATCTCGTTGCAGACTCGTCCCGGGTGGGACGAGGGACGGGGAGTGAGGGCAACTCCGAAGAGTTGGGCAGGCCTCACCCCCTTCCTCAGAATAATTCAAACGGTCCCGCCATCGAGAGGCAACTGACTGACAAGGCGATGCGCGCTTCTGTTTTAACTCTGGTCCCTCTCTCTCCAGCTGCTCTGGTCCTCTTATGCTGCTGCTGAGAAGTGCTCTCACATTTCGATCATTCGATTTTTTTTGGTGCCTTCGGTATGCCCAAAGAAGCCATTTTGCATCATTAGTTTGTCCATATAATTTTCCATACAAATTTGGAAGCTGTCCATACAAAAACGATGCATGAAAATTCAAAAATCTGTATCTTTTGAAGGATTTTTTTGATCGATTTGGCGTCTTCGGCAAAATTGTAGGTATGGATATAGACTACACTGAAAAAAAGTGAAAATTTGGTGATTTTTTATTTAACTTTTTGTCACTAAAACTTGATTTGCAAAATAAAAACAATATATTTATTTTTTTATTCATCAAATGCCAACTTTTCAGAAATTTCCAGGTTGTGCAAAAAATCTTTGACCGGGTTATGAATTTTTGAATCAATACTGATTTTTTTTGATAAAATCGGAATATTGGTCGCAAAAAATTTTCAACTTCATTTTTCGATGTAAAATCCAATTTGCAATCAAAAAGTACTTTAGTGAAATTTTGATAAAGTGAACTGTTTTCAAGTTAAGGCCATTTTAGGTGACTTTTTGAAAATCGTCTCACTTTTTCATTTTTTTAATTAGTGCACATGTTTGCCTACTTTTGAAAAAAATATTTTTGGTGAGCTGAGAACTTTGTTGATACGACCCTTAGTTGCTGAGATGCAAAGGTTAAAAACAGGAAAATTGATGTATTCAAAGTCTCACCCAAACAACCCACCATTTTCTAACGTCGATATTTCAGCAACTACAATGCGATTTACAATGTTAAAATATGAAACATTCTTGAAATTTTTCGATCTTTTCGAAAATCAGTATTGATTCAAAAATTCATAACACGGTCAAAGATTTTTTGCACAACCTGGAAATTTCTGAAAAGTTGGCATTTTATGTCCCCTAAAACATATCAAAAAATAAAAAAAAAATTAAAATAGTGTTTTTTATGCAAATCAAGTTTTAGTGACAAAAAGTTAAATAAAAAATCACCAAAAAAAATTTACCGTGTATCATTTTTTTTTTCAATGTAGTCTATATCCATTAGGGTGGGTCATTTTTTTTTTTTTAAAGTGCTTGGATCCGGCGGAAATAAGGTCCATCTTGTAGAGGGTACCCATAGGGGCTCTCATACCAAATTTGAGCTCATTTGGTTGAAAACTGGCTTGTCGCAAACTGGCTTGTTGGAAAAAGAACCCGGCGCTAACAGGTCCAGTTTCAGATCAAGTGGAAGCGTTGCGAGGATTCCGGAAACACCTGAGAACTGGAGGAAATCTCTACTACCAGGATCTTTTGTAGAAATTTGCACGCGAGGAGAGCGAGAAGCGGGTCAGCCGCGACAAGCGAACATGGATCGGGTCGAAGAAGATGGGAGGGGGTCTCCGGTGATTCCGGTCAAACGAACGAAAGCCAAAAACGGATTCGAAAAGGACACGTAGCGGAGAAGTTGGAAGGAGTGCCCGAAGAGGACGGTGAACGGCCGTTGCTGGTTCGTTGGAAGGGAGTTGACGAGGTGGAACTGATCCAATCCAGGATGGTCCGCCTGCACGTTCCGGAGCTGGTGATTGATTTCTACGAGAGCCATATTATCAACGCGCAGTAGAAGTTCAAGTGATACAATGTTGAAGATATTTATGAAACTTTAATAAAATAACTTTTATTGTTCTAAAAAATAAAAAAATAAACTATTATAACAACTGGGGTTCACTCCCAACGTCACAACGTCTTCTTGGCACAATAATTTATATATAAATAATTTAACACAAAATTCGCGACGAGTCACATCAATTATTGTACACAACACTCACACTGGTTACACTATACTTTATTTGTATATTTCTTACACATATCCATATTATCCACGTAAACCGATGCTAACCGCTTCAATAAGGTCAAAGATTCCATGTCCTGTCCATCCCGATGGCTCTTCTGGTGAACATCTCGCCGACGATGCCGCTGGACCTGCCAGATGAACTCCTTGCCGGCTATTCCGCTGGCCCTGTGCGTCAAGCAACCACTTACCTCCACGAAGTCCAACTTTAACTACCTCTACATGTCCTGCCATCCCGATGACTACTCCGGTGAACCCATCGCCGTCGATTCCGCTGGCCATGTGTGAGGATTAACTGTTTCCGTCCACGATGTCCTACCACATACACGGGATTTTTTATTCAATTATATTTCTTGCATACCTTTATTTAAATAGTTCTCTATAGAAATAAGCATGAACAAAAATTATGAAAAAATTGTTATTTAATACAAAAAGTAAAAATCACAACGAAGAACCTTTTTTTGCTTGCAAACAGTGAGTTGACGTTTGGCGTCGCGTTTTCCATTCAATCAAACGATGCTTCTGTCATAGTTTGTAGCATGCGTTGACCGTTAAAACTGAGAGTTTTAAAAATTCCGGCGTCGCCGGATGTTTCGGCTTTGCGCAAGCTCAGGGTTGAACGGATGACCATGAACCCTTAGAGAGAAATGTTCCTTGGACCACCCCCGATACGGCTACCTAGTGTAAGTGTGGACTAAAGTTTGTCGCTTAGCTTGTAGGAGCGTTTGAAGCTAAAGCACGCGTTTTCCATAGTAATTTCCATGTAAACTTTAACCCCCCAGCGACAAGCCAGTTTTCAACCAAATGAGCTCAAATTTGGTATGAGAGTCCCTATGGGTACTTCTATAAGATGGACCTTATTTCCGCCGGATACGAGCACTTTCGAAAAAAATGACCCACCCTAATATCCATACCTACAACTTTGCCGAAGACACCAAATAGATCAAAAAATTCCTTACAGATACAGATACAGATTTTTGAATTTTCATACATCGTTTTTGTATGGCCAGCTGCCAAATTTGTATGGAAAATTATATGGACAAACTAATGATGCAAAATGGCTTCTTTAGGCATACCTAAGGCTACCAACTGTACGGATTTTTTCCTTACCGTACGGATTTTCGACCCTCTTCGCGGATTTTTAACAGGCCAGAATTTTTGTACGGAATTCTTTTGCCTAATACGGATTTGTACGGAATTTTTACAGCTGTGTTTATTTTTTACATTATATTTTGTTTTAATGAAATATTTTTTTTTTAAATTCGACTAAAGCTTTTGCTAGTAGGACATTTTGATTTAACTGTCAGTTTGATTTTAAAGGGATAACTTGTAGGGGAGAGTGGGGAGACTTGATCCCCTTTTTTTGTATCGCACATAACTCTGTCAATTTCTCACAAAACTTTGAACTTTTTGCATGAATTGAAAGCTTAAACATTTATCTATGTTTGGCTAATAAGGGTATTTCATCAGATGAACTCTTCGAATCATGCCACGCGTTTAAAAAAAATATTTTAAACCGGCATTTTAAAAATGTTAGGGGTAACTTGATCCCCCTTTCAACATTTTGAAGAAATCTTAAGCAAAATGTTTCTTATTCATCCAAACTTTTAATTTTCTATAAGTTACAGCAATTTCACATAAAACCTGTACGTTTGTGTTCAAAATATATCAAGTTTAGTATGTAAAATATTTAAAAACTTAAAATATTATTTTTTAGACCAAAATCAAGCATGTTTACAAACGCTGGAAATTTTTGTTTACAAAACTTTTGAAAAAAGGTTCAAACTGCAGTAAGTTATGTACAACTATACTAAAGGAAACTATGTATGAAAACCCAGCCCAATTAATTAATCTAGAGGCTGATTCCAGTGACTGTAAAAATGCAGGGATCAAGTCTCCCTAAACGCACTTTTTTAAACAATTGATTGTAAAAATAGTATGACGATAAATTTAACATTAAATGCGTAAGGGTTTTGGAGTTGATAAGTTTATCAAACAATTCAAATATAAAAAATATTTTTTTGAATATTTTTTTAGTGTTTTCTATGCATTTCAAAAAAAGAAAAAAAGATCTCTTGGAAGTTTTTTGCAGCTCGTTTTAGAAAAATGCGTGTAACTCAATCTAAACATTTTTTAATTTTTTTCTTTGTTTTCTACAATGAGTTTTAGTTAATTTCGCACAACTTTCTAGAACAAAGCTAATTGTTTTACCCACATGCTGACGAGATACAGGCTTGGGATCAAGTGTCCCCGGGGATCAAGTCTCCCCACTCTCCCCTATAGTTTTCCTAGGGACCCTAAATTGCGAGACTGGTCGATGTGAATTTGACGTACCCAAACAGACACAAGTTTGACGTATCCAAACGAGCATTTGCCTTTACGCCCAGCAAAACTTGGCAGTGTTGGCAAGCACAAAACACACGTTGCCAGAAAGATTTAGCAAAGTCTGGCCAGTCTCCTATTTAGGGTTTCTAAGATTTCCGGGTTTTCTTAAGTTCAAAGTTGATTATAAATAATTGTTCTTTTCTAATTCCTTTACAAAACATATTTATCTCATAAAAGATCCAAAGGCTTTATAAAGCTAGTGTCTTATGATAATTTGAATTAACAAATCTAGAGTTATCAGCTTGTTTTACATGTTTATAGGAGCTTTTCAAAAACAAAAACATACTCTGCAAATGTTTTCGTAAAAACACTGAGAACGATATTTGTCTAAAAACAAACTAGACATTTCGTGAAATTTTTAACGTTTAACAACAAAAAAATATGGAAGAACATGATTTGATTCAGCAAATCACGGTTTATTTTGGGAATATTTTTAAACATGCAATTCTGATAGCAAAGTGAAATTAGTTAACTGCAAAAACGACACATTTTTATATTGTTATTCCACATTCCAAATTTATCCAAATAATTCCTTGACAGTTTTCTAAATTACAAAATACAAAAATATTTAAATAACTTACGTCCTTCTCAAATGGTATTTTTAAGTACAATTGGCTCCATATACACAAAAATGGCTTTTATAGGCCTAGGATAACATGTCTAAAAAGTTTCATTGAAATCGGAGAGGATCGGGTATAAAAGTTCCTGATTTGAGCTGGAATTGGTCTTATATCTTGGTGTCAAATTGGCAAAGTGTACGGATTTTTGCTCAGCAAGAGTTGGTAGCCTTAGGCATACCGAAGGCACCAAAAAAGTTTCAGTCGGATTAAAAAATACAAAAATTAAAATTCTAAAAAAAGAACGATTTCGTAGAGAATTGCTCTGCTGGTGTTCTGGTCTTTCTGCTCTGCTGCTGCTGCCCAAGCATGGGTAAATAACAAGGGAAATGCGTAATAATACCTTTCTCTGGTATCAATACCAAATTTTGGTATTCCTGGACCCTTAAAAATTTGTCTAAAGGATTATGCAAGAGCAAAATGTGGTATCATACCAATTTAAGGTATTGTTTTGATATTGCAAAATTGCAGAATTTGTCAATGGTCGAACACCACATTTTGGTATTATTTTAGTATTAAAGTGTTTTACCAAATTCCTCTGAAACTATGGAAAAATTTTGACCAATTTTGACAAAATAATTAATTTTGCGCTAAAATGATGTCTCAAAGCGAATGCTTTCATTGAAAACCGGAAATTTCAAACTTGATTTTAAACATTTTTGATATACCCCTACAGAAATGACTTAAAATTGTGGAAAATTTTCTAAGTCAGGATGGCACATTTTGGTATTATTTTGGTATTTAAGTGTTTTATCAAATTCCTCTGAAACTATGGGAAAATTTTGACCAATTTTGACAAAATAATTAATTTTGCGCTAAAATGTTGTCTCAAAGCGAATGCTTTCATTGAAAACCGGAAATTTCAAACTTGATTTTAAACATTTTTGATATACCCCCAACAGAAATGACTTAAAATTGTGGAAAATTTTCTAAGTCAGGATGGCACATTTTGGTACTATTTTGGTATTAAAGTGTTTTATCAAATTCCTCTGAAACTATGGGAAAATTTTGACCAATTTTGACAAAATAATTAATTTTGCGCTAAAATGATGTCTCAAAGCGAATGCTTTCATTGAAAACCGGAAATTTCAAACTTGATTTTAAACATTTTTGATATACCCCCTACAGAAGTGACTTAAAATTGTGGAAAATTTTCTAAGTCAGGATGGCACATTTTGGTATTATTTTGGTATTTAAGTGTTTTATTAAATTCCTCTGAAACTATGGGAAAATTTTTACCAATTTTGACAAAATAATTAATTTTGCGCTAAAATGATGTCTCAAAGCGAATGCTTTCATTGAAAACCGGAAATTTCAAACTTGATTTTAAACATTTTTGATATACCCCCTACAGAAATGACTTGAAATTGTGGAAAATTTTCTAAGTCAGGATGGCACATTTTGGTACTATTTTGGTATTAAAGTGTTTTATCAAATTCCTCTGAAACTATGGGAAAATTTTGACCAATTTTGACAAAATAATTAATTTTGCGCTAAAATGATGTCTCAAAGCGAATGCTTTCATTGAAAACCGGAAATTTCATACATTATTTTAAACATTTTTGATATACCCCCACAGAAATGACTTGACAATGTGGAAAATTTTCTAAGTCAGGATGCCACATTTTGGTATTATTTTGGTATTGAAAGGTTTCATCAATTTTCTCTGAAACTATGGATTTTTTTTTTTAAATTTTTGACGAGATAATTAATTTTGCGCTAAATGACTTGAAACTCAAAAATGTTAAAGCTGATTTAAATTTTTTTTTGTGATATACCCACTAATATTTTTTTCAAAAACGTTGAAATTTTTCTAAGTTGGGAAAACCAAATACTTTGAAAAACGAGTCAATCAACAGATTATTGAATTTTGGTGAATTTCAATCCAGTTTCATTTAATAATACTTATTTTTCAATCTTGTTATTTTTCAGAAGCTTCAAGAACTTCAAGCAGAGGCCGTTCATCAATGACAAATGCATTCGGTGTGGTGAAGAATATCACTAAAAACAACATGGAATCATCAGGTGAGTAGATTTGGTTGTTGCATATGGATCATTTACGTTTTTTCACTTACTGCAAGTGCTGCACTAACAATGGTATGAAAATACCAAATTTTGGTATTACTTGTTCAAATACCAGCGACCATAATGTGCTCTTGGTTGCCCAGTAATAGATGGTAAAATACCATCAAATCAAACCAATATCATGTTTGTGGAAGACCACAGGAATACCAAAATATGATTTTCTAAGGGCGCGGGAATACCTAAAATTAAAACCATGACAATACCAAGTTTTGGTATTCAAGCAATGTTTAAAAATCCAGAAGACCTCAACTTGGTATTGAAATGATTTTATTTTGTGGTATTATTTTACCTTTGGAATAACATGGTATGGTTATTTTACCATCTATTACTGGGCAACCAAGGGCACATTTTGGTCGTTGTTATTTGCCCAAGTAATACCAAAATTTGGTATTCCGTGTTATTTACCCCTGCTCGGGTGGTCTAGCCGGTTCGACGTCTGAGACGTGAATGTTCACGAAGAAAAAAGAGTTCCCAAAACCGTGAACAATCGTTCATGTAATTGGGAACCAGGAACAAAGTGTTCAAACTTCATGGTACGTTTTTCAAAATCGTACCATGGGATTTGAACACTTTGTTTGAAGTTCCCATTTTCATGAACGCTTGTTTACGATTTTGGGAACTCTTTTTTCTCCGTGTTGGTCTGAAAACTAGGGACCTACATAGGGAAATGAAATGTTCTGGGAGAAATTTCAAACACCCAAAGTCATTCAAATTTAAGGTTGAAAAACTTGTAGTTTTTCTTTGGTGCCAACTTTTATTTTACCGAACAAGCACAAACATAATAAAAACTACGAGATTATTATCAACAACAGTTTTACAAAACTTGTAATTGTTTTGAGTCTCGTTTTTTGCCAAAATTATTTTAAATTGATTCCAACCTTGTTCTTGCATGATCTTATTGCTCGATTGAAACCCCGATTTGACAGTTCGATTGGAACCCTGAGAGTGACATTTCGCCTCTCCATATTCGCGATTAAAAGTTCAAAAATTTCGACAGATGGCGCAAAGCATCGAAGAATGACGATTCAAATTTTCGCTGTTCGGTTACTTAGGAATGCAAACTTAAAATTGAATTTACAGCTCTTAGAACAACTTTTGAAAAAAAAATTCAAGTAGTACGAGTGTAAACTTTTTGCCCTCTTTAAATTAACGCAATAAAAAAAGTTCAAAAAAAATAATTTTGAAAAAATAATATTGTTTAAAATGATAGAGCATCAAAAGTTAACAAAGTATCAGCACGAATTTTTGCTCAAGAGCCAAACGACATGCGACACCTAGTGTTGAGAAGCAGAACAGAGCGAAGAATGTCGATTGAAATTTCCGCCCTTTGAGGTTATGTATGCGAATTCTGTTTTGTTTGATTCCAGCGTTCAAAACAACTTTTGAGCAAAAATTCGAGCTGATACTATGCTAACTTCTGATGCTCTATCATTTTAAACAATATTATTTTTTCAAAATATTTTTTTTCATATTTTTTCTATTGCGTTAATTTATAGAGGGCAAAAAGTTTACACTCGTACTACTTAATATTTTCTCAAAAGTTGTTCTAAGAGCTGTAAATTCAATTTTAAGTTTGCATTCCTATATAACCGAACAGCGAAAATTTGAATCGTCATTCTTCGATGCTTTGCGCCATCTGTCGGAATTATAGAGCTTTTAATCGCGAATAGGCTCTCTACTGAAAACTGGTGCATTTTCTTATATATGTTTTCGGCCCGCTACTTCCCCTCCTTTTTCGCGAACGACACTCGGTCGCGTTGCTCGGGTGATTTTCTAATCTAATCTAATCTAATCTAACCCTAGCGCAGCCAGTCTTTCGAGGGCATCCTGGAAAATGCCTTAGGTTGATTAACGCCTAGCATCCTCTTGTCATTATTAACAATTGCAGTGCCCCAATGCAATAAATTGCATTGAAACATCACAAACGTTAAAGCGGCCAGGCCAACTGCGTAAAGTTCACCGCAAAGATGATTCGTTGAATTGGATTGAGTTTGAACACGAATGTTCAGACAGCAATACAGTTCTGAATCTACAGGGGAGGAAGAAACGTGGGGATCCCCGCTCACGTTCCTATTTGAAAAGCAATGAATCGTTGGGAGCACCATGCTAAGAAGTTTTGGTGCTCCGGGACCCTCAGGGATGGGACATTGTATTTCCACAAATGCCCTGGACACTATTTGCCATGGTTATAGCGCCACAACTCGCTCACTGTTGGAGAAATATTTAAATTAGATCAATAAGAATAAACATTTTTAAGATGAGGGGATAGCTATGGGTTAGGGTGACTTAAATTTAAATTATCATTTTACAGGGGAATCAAAGGAAAAGAAAATAATATGTCGATTGGGGTTGTTGCCTAGCGAGATCAAAACAAAATTTTAAGAACTCACCTCGTTAAAGCACTAGTGCTGGGCGCACTCACACATGCCCTGAAAAAGAAACGAGCCTACCTCAAATTTGGTGTTCCCTTGGTTAACCTCACCAGCTGGTGCCCGTGTGCGGCACATACTCCGTGTGCTCCTCTCATGCCTTCGGACTCTCGCAGCACCACGAACACGATGACAGCTGATCAGCTCCGGTGTTGTCTGTGTATGTGCAGTGCTCAATCGAGCGCCATCCGGTGCAAAGAGAGCGCCTCCCCTGCTCTCACATTCAATGCTGGCTTTGGTGTACGAGGCGGCTCACGGCTCACCCCCTTTCTCTTCAATTTGATCAACACGCTTGGCTTGGCATCTCACCTATCAACCAATACAGCAGCAGTCAACTAATCGGCAAACCACTACACACAAGCGTGCTTGGTCGATTCTTCTTTCACACACCAATGTAAATAAAGATCACTTGCTCTCAACTGAGCTTTTTGACAACGACATCAACATACACACACTGTCAACGCTAATGTAAACACATTTAAACTCCTCGCCCCGGCAGCTTCTGTTTGCCACCGCCGCAGACACAAACACACGTGCAACCCCTTAGGCTTAGGCTGAAATCGAGCGCCAATCGACAACATAACGGGATTGCCCCAATAAAAAAACATTTTTCGCTTATTTTCACAAAATTACAAAACCCATCACACTTCCCGAATAATCATTGCTGCTATTCTTAACGGATTCTTTTCTTTTTCACTGTGGTCGAACGCACGATTTTTCTTCTTCTCACTACGCACCAATACTGTCTCAATAACACTGTACATATACCCAACGAAAGGCAAAGCCCGACTCCAACGCTATGCCACCATCTTGTCGCGGGGAAAAGTGAATTTTATTTCAATGAAAACACACAAATTCGATTCAAATTAGGCAAAACTTCATCAGCTACACATTCCCGTTGTTCGCGCGAATCGATTGAACCACTTTTCATGGATTAATTTTACTTTTACACAGGAATAAACGAATTTTGAAATCGCGCAACGAGAAAGACGACCGAACCACGCAACCAGTGTTGCCTCTTCTCGCGTTGCTCGGGTGATTTTCCCCTCAAAATAGGTACCGTAAACCGGGGTGACTTTGATAGGATATCAATTTGTCTACACGGATCTATCGGCAGCATTCGACAAGCTAAACCACCGTATTGCTGTTGCTAAACTCGAGCGACTGGGCTTCAGCGGTTCTCTGCTCGAATGGCTTCGCTCCTACCTCACCGGACGAGAAATAAGCGTGAAAGTGGGCGACGTAATTTCTGCCATATTTGCTGTGTTTTCTGGCGTCCCACAGGGCAGCCACCTGGGTCCCCTGATTTTTCTCCTCTATATGAACGACGTGCATCCTCTGCTTAAATGTCACAAGTTGTCTTACGCGGACGACATAAAGCTTTTCACTGTTATCGATGAGACCAGAGACTGCCAGTTTCTTCAAGAGCAGCTCAACCGGTTTGCCAACTGGTGCTCCGATAACAGAATGGTTCTTAATGCAACTAAGTGTTCAGTAATCACTTTCACCCGCAAGCGCAACAAAATTTCCTTTGACAATACTCTTTCAAACACCACCATACCTCGGACTACCTGTGTGAAGGATTTAGGCGTGATGCTGGATAGCAAAATGACGTTTACTGACCATATTACGAATATGGTTTCCAAAGCTTCCAAAACATTAGGTTTCGTCTTTAGGATAGCTAAGCATTTTCGAGATTTAGGCTGTCTCAAAGCTCTTTATTGCTCGCTGGTTCGTTTTACGCTCGAGTACTGTTCCACGGTTTGGGCTCCCTTCTACCAGAACGCCATTCAACGCGTGGAGTCGGTGCAGCGAAAGTTCGTCAAATATGCCCAACGTCACATCACCTGGCCTGATCCTTTAAATCCTCCAAGCTATGCTGAGCGTTGCAAAATGCTTAATCTTGATCCTCTCTCGGTAAGACGAGATGTTGCAAAGGCAGTGTTTATAGCTGACCTCCTGCAGTCGTCCATTGATTGTCCCGCTGTTTTGCAACAGATCAATATTAACACCCGCCGACGTGTACTTCGCAACCACTCCTTTTGACGGTTCGCCGAGCTTTGACTAATTACGGACATAACGAACCAGTTTCTAGTATGTGTCGTACAGTCATCCCACATATTCGGAGCACCCACAAATTCGGAACACTTTTGTGGTAATTTGTCAATAGAATGCAAAATGCAACTTTTCTGTCGTCCCTGCTATTTTTAGGACCTTTATTTGGACATTCTCTTGCTATTTCACTAGTAAAAATAGTACTTTTGCACAAAACCTCATTTCAAGACAGTTTCATCCAGGGCAGCAAAACACTGCCTCCAAATTGCCTGTTCCATAATTGTGGGATGTTATTGTGCCTCCCACAATTGTGGAACACCTGAATTTAATTGTTTTTTTTTCATAAAAAAAGTTATCAGACCATGTTTAAAACATCACTAAGCTTGAGTTTTATTGGTTTCAGAGTGTGAAGTCATTTTTTTTGTAAAAAATATGTACTCCTGAAGAGAAAAAAAAGTTTGTTTACATCGTAAGAAAAAAGTGTTCCGAATTTGTGGATTTCAAGGGTCAATGTTTTTCTTTAAAAACTTGATATAAAACGTAAAATTGTACAGCAAGTCTATACATCAATCGAAAGATCGCAAGAAAAGCTTTCACAAGAAGGAAAAAGCAAATCATTATGTTCAATTATCGATTTTCTATGATTTGTTTAACGTTGGCAGATCTGTAAACTGTTCCGAATGTGAGGGATGACTGTATTTTTAACTTGTGCTCTGACCATTTCGACTTTGACCACTCAAAATCCGTTTCCTTAATTTCCTCAAGTCCCTCCCTTGATGATACACATGTAGATTTTAGAACACTGCGATATTTTTGTTAATTTATTGAGTTAGTTTTAAAAGTGAAACCGTCTTGTATCATTTGAGTTTTGTGTACTTGTTGATACGAAAAGACGAGGTGGTTTTGTGCCTTTTTGAGAAAGTGTCTTGGAATATGCTAGACACATCTCAAGGGGGCTTTTGTCCACCTTCTAATAAAGAAAATGAAAATGAAAATGAAAAAAAAAATAGAATATTTTCCAACAGGTAAGGTTTTTCACAAGATTCTCAAGGGGTAGACTACACAAAGTCCATGCCCTATTTCGGAAAAAAAGTTTTTTCAATAATGTTTAGAAAAATAGTTACGATAAAAATTCTTAGTTTTCATCCCGGGGTGACTTTGATAGTCATAGTTTTTCTTGTTAAAATCATATTTAAGATGTTCAAACTTTAGTTGTACGCTAAATGTACCATCACTAAAGAAGCTGATATAGTTTGTAAGAAAAATCAATGTTTGTATTTAGTTAACTAAGTGTATAAGCTTTTTAGCAAAATTCATATAAATTTTATGTAAAATTGTTAAAAATCAGAATTTTGTTGAAATTTGTTAAAACTAGTTTTGTTTATAAAATTATCGATTTATATTGCATTTTATACTGAATTCAAAGCACGAATTACAAGTTTTCACATTTTACATGAAATTTGTCCAACTGAAATTGCCTATAAATTTGGGGATTTTTGTTTAATTGGGTCCTAAAATGGAGCTTAGATTGCTGATATTATTATTTACAGCGATAATGCTTATTTTTCTAAGTACAATGACCCTTTGTACGACCACAAAGAGTTTAAAATGGATTTTTAAATCAATTTTGAAAAATAAACCTCGCGGTCCTTCTTGACAGAAAAGCTCCTACTTGACAGCTCATTCCAAAGGGACCATAGTTGATCCATCGAAAAAAGGTGCAGTGGTAATCCTACAGGCATAACCATCATGACGAAGAACTTCGGACACAAAAGTAAATGAAATTTTTAGTGTTTTTAATATTTGCGTTTCTTGGCCACAAAATCAATCACGAAATAGTTATTTCGTAAGATCTATTTATGTTTGCTTAAAGATGCTCTCATGGTATTTTGACGATTGATAACAATTAAAACTATCAAACGCTTCTTCAGCTAATCGTAATGGAAAAATATTCGGGCCTGTTGATATGAAATCATTTCATCAATTCTCTGTTAAACTTTCGGCATTGAACAATTTTCAAGAAATATTTTGCAAGCAATAAAATTTATTACAAAGAGCCATTTTGAACCATATGTTAAAGACACAACACACAAACCCTAGAGCTTGATACCCATATTGCCCCAAATCTTATGGTTCCGCAAATGTCCCCTTATCGGAACATCCCCGGGGCCTCCGGCCACTCCAGGTGGTGGCCACTACTGCCAAAATGTCAAATTTCATGTCCAGTATCAAAATCCCTAAAGTTTGATACCCATGTTGCCCCAACTCTTATGCTTAGGCCAATGTTCCCTTATCGGAACATCCACGAGGCCTCCAGCCACTTCAGGTTGTGGCCACTACTGCCAAAATGTCAAATTTCATGTCCAGTATCAAAATCCTTAAAGTTTGATACCCATATTGTCCCAACTCATATGGTTCCGCAAATGTCCCCTTATCGGAACATCCCCGGGGCTTGCGGCCACTCCAGGTGGTGGCCACTACTGCCAAAATGTCAAATTTCATGTCCAGCATCAAAATCCCTAAAGTTTGATACCCATATAGTCCCAACTCATATGGTTCCGCAAATATCTCCTTATCGGAACATCCCCGGGCCTCCGGCCACTTCAGGTTGTAGCCACCTGTGCCAAAATGTCAAATTTCATGTTCAGTATCAAAATCCCTAAAGTTTGATACCCATATTGCCCCAACTCATATGGTTCCGCAAATGTCCCCTTATCGGAACATCCCCGGGGCCTCCGGCCACTCCAGGTGGTGGCCACTACTGCCAAAATGTCAAATTTCATGTCCAGTATCAAAATCCCTGAAGTTTGATACCCATGTTGCCCCAACTCTCATGCTTAGGCCAATGTCCCCTTATCGGAACATCCACGAGGCCTCCGGCCACTTCAGGTTGTGGCCACTACTGCCAAAATGTCAAATTTCATGTCCAGTATCAAAATCCCTAAAGTTTGATACACATATTGTCCCAACTAATATGGTTCCGCAAATGTCCCCTTATCGGAACATCCCCGGGGCTTGCGGCCACTCCAGGTAGTGGCCACTACTGCCAAAATGTCAAATTTCATGTCCAGTGTCAAAATCCCTAAAGTTTGATACCCATATTGTCCCAACTCATATGGTTCCGCAAATGTCCCCTTATCGGAACATCCCCGGGGCCTGCGGCCACTCCAGGTAGTGGCCACTTGTGCCAAAATGTCATATTTCATGTCTAGTATCAAAATCCCTAAAGTTTGATAACCATATTGCCCCAACTCATATGGTTCCGCAAATGTCCCCTTATCGGAACATCCCGGGGCCTCCGGCCACTCCAGGTTGTGGCCACCTGTGCCAAAATGTCAAATTTCATGTCCAGTATCAAAATCCCTGAAGTTTGATACCCATGTTGCCCCAACTCTCATGCTTAGGCCAATGTCCCCTTATCGGAACATCCACGAGGCCTCCGGCCACTTCAGGTTGTGGCCACTACTGCCAAAATGTCAAATTTCATGTCCAGTATCAAAATCCCTAAAGTTTGATACCCATATTGTCCCAACTCATATGGTTCCGCAAATGTCCCGTTATCGGAACATCCGCGGGGCCTCCGGCCACTTCAGGTTGTGGCCACTACTGCCAAAATGTCAAATTTCATGTCCAGTATCAAAATCCCTAAAGTTTGATACCCATATTGTCTCAACTCATATGGTTCCGCAAATGTCCCCTTATCGGAACATCCCGGGCCTCCGGCCACTCCGGATTGTGGCCACTACTGCCAAAATGTCAAATTTCATGTCCAGTATCAAAATCCTTAAAGTTTGATACCCATATTGTCCCAACTCATATGGTTCCGCAAATGTCCCCTTATCGGAACATCCCCGGGGCCTCCGGCCACTCCGGATTGTGGCCACTACTGCCGAAATGTCAAATTTCATGTCCAGTATCAAAAACCATAAAGTTTGATACCCATATTGCCCCAACTCTTTCGGTCCGGCAAATGTGTAAACGCCGGAACTGCTGGACTCTACTTCTCCGCCTTCTTTGCCGGCGGTTTTGGTTTCGACGCCTGCTGGCGCCTCCGGATGAAGTCCGAACGCTTGGGGCAGCTGCGGTCCGTGGCTTCGTAGGCTCCAGAGCAGTTGGCACACCGCTTTAGCTAAAATTATTCCTCAAAGTTGAAATCTGAAAGTTGATTTTTTGGACTATTAGATATACCTCCTAAGGGACTTTGCTATAATTGGCTAGAACTAAGGCTAATTTTGACCAATTTCATCGGGGCCGTTTTTTTGGCCATTAAATCCTTAAGCTAAGCTAAAAAGTTGAAATTTTCAAAGTTGATTTTTTTTTTTAATTATTTGATAGCTCCTAAGGGACTTTTCCAAAATTTACTAGAACTAAGGTTAATTTTGACCAATTTCGTCAGACACCTCTTCGTAGCCCAATCCACACAAGGGAAAGAGCCAGTGGACTGTAATTTAAAGAACTTACTTCGGATGGTGGATAGCGATCAGGTCGAGCGGGGTCACGGTCAGTTGCCAACATGGCATTTTTTGCGGAAAGAGGCTTTTACAAGGGTCGGGATGGATTTATATACCTAAGGGGATCTATACAAAAACAATAGAGACTGGGTCGAACAATTGCGTAGTTGGGAAGATCTTCTTGGGGCCGTTTGCACAGTCTAGAGAGCAAGAGAATCAAATCATCGGGCCGGGTGCAGAATGGGGTCCTTAAAGGAGTCAATTTAATTTAGGCCCCAACATCGTCCTTAAGCTAAAATTATTCTTAAAAGTTGAAATTTTGAAAGTTGATTTTTTAAATTATGTGATATACCCCCTAAGGAACTTTGCTAAAATTGGCTTGAACTATGGGCAGTGTTGCGTTCCTCACGCGCTCACGCGTTCGTGAGCGCTCACTTTTTGCTCATTCGTGAGGAGGAGCGAAATAACCCCTTGTGACTCAAATCAAATAAATTGTCAATATTTTTCACCACGAAAAGGGTGGCTCTTCTTCCAACAAGTGGATTTTATTCAACACTTCCACAACCAATCCTCTGAAAATATTTACATGTTACATGTTTTTTTTGAACATGGTTGATTGTAACTATTTAAAAGATTATTTAAACAAATAAAATATACATAAATTGTCAATATTTTTTTTGTACATAACAACAATACAATATGGTCCAATATGGATTTGATTTGTGAACAAAAGTGCACGTCAATGCATGTTTACATGATGAATTTAGTTTTTTGTTCCTTGTTCAAAAATGTCTATATTTTAAAAGAACGTAAATTTCGGTTCGCTGACCAAACCCATTTCATTTCATTGTTTGCTTTTGCTGCCTGTGCTGAAATAGTTCTGGAAACTTCGTTTCAAACAGGCAGATGCTTCAACAGGAAAAAACAACTACCTACTTTGGCTCACCAGCTCACGCGATCAGAAATCAAGAATTTTCAAAACATGTAAGCCAGCTTGGGAATTATTCAAAACCATTTTGGAAACTTTCAAAAGTTCTTAAAAACAAACCAAAACCTATTCCTCCTCTTATTGTTGAGGATTCTCCTTTGATTACATCCGAGGAAAAGGCAAATGCACTTGGGCTTCATTTTGTTAGTTCACATAATCTTGGCGCTTCCATGACCAGCCGTAAAGAAACATCAGTTGCCAATAGTATTTCAACAATCAATGACTCTACCTTTGAATTTCCTGCAGATTCCCATGTTTCTGGTGAGGAAGTCAAAGTTGCAGTTAAACAAATGAAAAATATGAAAGCTCCAGGCTTTGATAACATTTTTAACCTAGTGTTGAAAAAACAAAGTGATCAGTTTTTATCAACATCTAGCCAATATTTTCAATAAATGTTTGCCACTTGGTTACTTCCCCACCAATTGGAAACTGGGCAAAGTCATACCAATTTTGAAGCCTCAAAAAGATCCAACATCGCCAACAAGTTATCGTCCCATTAGTCTTTTGAGTAGTCTGTCCAAACTCTTTGAGAAGGTCATCTATTCAAGGCTTTTGGATTTTACCAACGATAATAATATAATTTTGAATGAGCAGTTTGGCTTCCGAAAGGGGCATAATACTGCTCATCAGCTTACGAGAGTAACTAAAATCATCAAGCAGAACAAGCTTGAGTCTAAATCAACTGCTATGGCTTTGTTGGATGTTGAGAAGGCTTTTGACAATGTTTGGCATGATGGTTTGATACATAAACTGTATTTATACGGTTTTCCAATGTATCTTATCAAAATTATCCAGCACTATCTTTCGGAGAGATCGTTCAGGGTTTTCTGAATGGGATTGCTTCTGGATTATTCAACATTGATGCTGGGGTTCCCCAAGGAAGTATTCTTGGCCCACTTCTGTACAATATTTTTACATCTGATTTGCCTACTCTTCCTGGTAATGGTGTGTTGTCACTTTTTGCTGATGACACTGCCGTTATTTATAAGGGTAAAATAACCAGATTTTACCAGAATATGTGTTCCAGTGTGCGAGCTGGTGTAGTGTCGCGCTCCGGCCGGTCCGTCGATTTTATCGCGAAAATCGTTGTCAGCCGGTACATCGCGGCGTGAAATTCCGTTGAGACTCTCCGGAACCTGCAGTGAACCGGTGGACATTAAAAGCAGTGCTCGACGATCGCGAATCCGTCATAATTCTCGCGAGTTTTTTTGTGCCGATTTGCGGATCAAATCGAGCCACAACAAGAACAATAAAGTGCTTCCCGCGTGGCAAGTACAATACCGTCGTCGTCGTCGCCTTCGTTCTTTCGCACCGCGATTGTGTTGTGTGCTGGTATCGTCGTCGTCGTGAACGAGCTGGGTGTAGTGCTGCTTGGAAGTGTGGAAGAAATTTCGACACGCACAGTGGGTCGGAGTGAAAAAAGTGTGCGGCAGAAAAAAATCAACAAAAAGTTTTTAAAAAATTTAAAAGAAATTTTTCTGTGCTAAAGTGGAGTGAATTAAATCAACCAGATCGTACGTGCACCCCCCCCCCCTCCGCCATCCGTTATTGGGCGGCTGTACCCCAGGTTAGGGGCGGCCCAAAACAATAGGGGTTTCGACGCCTTCTACCCGTGAGCGGCTGTTCCCAGGTTAGGGGCGGCTCCTATAGAGGCGAGTGAACCCCCCTTCGAGCGTCTGTTCCCCAGGTTAGGGGCGGCTCAAGGAAACCGGTGTCCTGCTCCATCGTCGAGGTAAGCGTCTGTTCTCCAGGTTAGGGGCGGCTTACAGCAGATAGAGTTAGGACCCCCCCCCCCCCCCCCCGAGCGTCTGTTCCCCAGGTTAGGGGCGGCTCGGATCAGCGTCTGTTCCCCAGATTAGGGGCGGCTGACTAACAGTCCCAGTGCCAGGGTGGGACTTTAAACAGTCCTGGTACGACGGTCCTCCGGCGAGACAGGGGTTGGTGATGGCTACACGCACCCGCCGTAAAACAGTAGTGCAGAGAGCTCCAGATGCGAGCAGATCCAATCGCCGACCCGATTTTCGGGGATCCAGGGATTGGAAACTCGGGACGTGGAACTGCAGGTCTCTCAACTTCGATGGGAGCGACCGCATTCTTTCCAACGAATTGCGGGTCCGCGGTCTCGAAGTCGTGGCGCTGCAGGAGGTGTGCTGGACGGGGAAGGACAACCGGGTGTACGGTGACTACACTATGTATTGGAGCGGCGGCAATACACACGAGCTGGGGACAGCTTTTATAGTGTTGGGCGAAATGTCGAAGCGCGTGATTGGTTGGTGGCCAGTCAACGACAGAATGTGCCGGTTGAGAATCAAGGGCCGATTCTTCAACCTGAGCATCATCAACGTGCACAGCCCGCACATGGGAAGCGACGCCGATGACAAGGACGCTTTCTACGAGCTTCTTGACCGCGAGTACAGGAAGTGTCCAAAACACGACGTCAAGATTGTCATCGGCGACTTAAACGCTCAAGTCGGCCAGGAGGAGGAGTTTAGACCGGTTATTGGGAAGTTCAGCGCCCACCAGCAGACGAACGAGAACGGCCTACGACTCATCGATTTCGCTACCTCCCGAAACATGGCCATACGTAGTACCTTCTTCCAGCACACCTCCCTATACAAGTACACCTGGAGATCACCAAACGACACGGAGACGCAAATCGACCATGTTCTCATCGATGGTCGGCACTTCTCGGACATAATCGACGTCAGAACCTACCGTGGCGCGGACATCGACTCGGACCACTACCTGGTGGTGGCTAAGCTGCGCCAACGCCTGTCTGAGGTCAACAAGATCCGGTACCGTCGCCCGCAGCGGTATAACCTGGAGCGGCTCAAGGACCATGAGGTCGCTACCCAGTACGCGCGGGAACTCGAAGCTGCGTTGCCTGACGAGGGTGAGCTTGCCGAAGCCCTCTGGAGGCCTGCTGGAGCCATATGGAAGCAGCCATCAACGCAGCGGCATCGAGCGCCATCGGGTACGTGGACCGAGTTCGACGGAACGGCTGGTTCGACGAGGAATGTCAGGCGATTTGGGACGAGAAGAAAGCAGCGCGGGACAAGTGGCTGCTGCACAACACCCGTGGGAACAAGGAGTCGTACAAACAGTTGCGAAGACAGCAAACCCATCTCTTTCGGGACAAGAAGCGCCGCCTGGAAGAGTTGGAGTGCCAGGACATGGAACAGCTGTATCGCTCCAACGAAACGCGTAAGTTCTTCAAGAAACTTAGTCAATCCCGGAAAGGCTTCATGCCGCGGGCCGAAATGTGCCGGGATAAGGACGGAGGCATCTTGACGGACGAGCGCGAGGTGATCGAAAGGTGGAAGCAGCACTTCGACGAGCACCTGAACGGCCCAGAGGCGGAGTACCAGGGCGACGGGGAAACGACGTCAGCGGTATGGTGGACGGCGGGGACGAGCCAGCACCCACGATGAGGGAAGTTAAGGATGCCATCAAGAAGCTGAAGAACAACAAAGCAGCGGGTAAGGATGGTATCGGTGCTGAACTCATCAAGATGGGCCCGGACAAGCTGGCGGCCTGTCTACACCGGCTGATAGTCAAGGTCTGGGACACAGAACAGCTACCGGAGGAGTGGAAAGAGGGTAATATGCCCGATCTACAAGAAGGGGACAAGTTGGAATGTGAGAACTATCGAGCCATCACTATTCTCAACGCGGCCTACAAAGTGCTGTCGCAGATCATCTTCTGTCGTCTGTCGGAGCGAGCAAAGGATTTCGTTGGGACATACCAAGCCGGTTTTGTGGAGGGGAAATCGACGACGGACCAAATCTTTTTGCTACGCCAAATCCTCCAAAAGTGTCGCGAGTACCAGATCCCGACGCACCACCTATTCATCGATTTCAAAGCCGCGTACGACTCGGTCGATCGCGATGAGCTATGGAAGATCATGTACGAGAACGGCTTTCCCGGGAAGCTGATCAGACTGGTGAAATCAACGATGGATGGTGCACGGTGCAGCGTGAAGATTTCGGGAGCGATGTCCGACCCGATCGAATCGCGCAAGGGACTGCGACAAGGCGACGGTATCTCCGGCCTCTGTTTCAACATTGGGCTTGAAGGTGTCATGAGGCGAGCGGGCTTCAACATGCGGGGCACGATTATCAACCGGTCCAGCCAGTTCATCTGCTATGCCGACGACATGGACATTGTCGGCAGGACGTTCGAGGAGGTGGCTAAGCGGTACACCGAATTGAAGCGGGAAGCGGATAAGGTTGGATTGAACGTGAATGTTGCGAAGACGAAGTATCTGCTGGCAGGAGGAACCGAGTCCCTTAGGGCTCGCATAGGACCGAGCGTGACGATCGACGGCGACGAATTCGAGGTCGTGGAGGAGTTTGTGTACCTCGGATCATTGGTAACGTCGGTCAACAACTGCAGCAGAGAAATTCGGAGGCGCATCATCACCGGTAGTCGTGCCTACTACGAACTCCACAAGACCCTACGGTCTGGTCATCTTCCCGGCGTACAAAGTGCACTATGTACGAAACGCTGATAAGACCGGTCGTTCTCTACGGGCACGAGACGTGGACGATGCTCGAGGAGGACTTGCAAGCGCTTGAAGTTTTCGAACGGCGAGTGCTTAGGACGATCTTTGGCGGCGTGCGTGAGAACACTGTATGGAGGAGAAGGATGAACCACGAGCTGGCGCAACTCTACGGCAAGCCAAGTATTCGGAAGGTCGCCAAGGCTGGCCGGATCAGGTGGGCCGGACACGTCGCGAGAATGCCGGACGCGCTGGATGCGCGCCAACCGAACCAGACTATCAATCCGGTGAAGTTGGTGTTCAATTCGGAGCCGGTTGGAACGCGGCGGAGGGGGCAAACGAGCAAGGTGGTTGAACCAAGTGGAGGAAGATCTGGAAAGTGTGGGAGTTCCGCAGCGGAATTGGAGAGAAGCAGCCCAGGACCGAGTTAGATGGCAACGCATCTGGAGACAGCTCATGACCCGGAGGTTGTACGAGCAGTAAAAGTAAGTAAGTATAACCAGATATTTAGTTGGCCGTCTTCAGAAGGGTCTTGACGTTCTTTCCGAATACTTTATGACTGGAAAATTTGCATAAATGCAGCCAAAACTCAAACCATCATTTTTCCACTTTCCAAATCGGCCAGATTTGCCCCAAAGGATGATGTTTTGATTAAAATGAATGATGTTTCAATACCCTAGTCATAGGAAGTTGTCTATTTAGGTCTCATACTTGACTCGAAACTATTGTTTCGGCAGCATGTAGACAAAATATTGAACAAGTGCAGCATTCTCATCAGGTGTTTGTATCCTTTAATTAACAGAAAATCAAAGCTATCCTTGAAAAATAAGCTAGCAGTTTACAAACAAATAATTTACCTGTTATTGAGTATGCAGTACCTGTTTGTTTGTTGCAGCTAGAACTCATAAATTGAAGCTCCAGCGTGTTGAACGGCCTGGAGCGGCTTAGGCTTTCAGGATTTTTGTGATATTTACTTGTAGAGTCAAACAGATCAGTTAACTTCACTTATTTGTATATTACACTTTTTGAAGATTTACATTTTGCGGTAACACTCTCAACTTTTACGCGCACGATCACATCACTCAACTTTTATTGCTAATTTATTAAGACTTTCGTCGAGCCAATCTTCTTACGTTGAAGCCAGACTTGTCCTCCAGACTTCGCCGAGCCATGCCAGACCCCGAACTCCTAAGTCCCGGGTGGACTCTTCACAGTGGCTAAGTCCCGGCGGACTCTTCACAGCGGCTAAGTCCCGGCGGATTCTTCGCAGCGGCTAAGTCCCGGCGGACTGCGGCCTCCACCGCTAAGTCCGGCTGGACTGGGGCCTCTGCTACTGGTGGCTGCCTGGGGTCCGGCTGGTCTGGGGCTTCTTCAGGATCTGGAACTGACTGGGCTTGAACTGGCTGGAACTGACTGGAACTAACTCTGAACTAACTCCTCCTCAAGAATTTTGGGGTTTTTATAGTCAGTCCCTGAAAACTCTACTAAA